>NW_024423675.1:55140168-55273830 GCF_017311325.1 Ursus maritimus
CTCCCCCTGCTTGTGTTCCCTCTCTCGCTGGCTGTCTCTATCTCTGTCGAATAAATAAATAAAATCTTTAAAACAAAAAACAAAAACTTATATTTAAGATTTAAATGAGGAAGCTGTCAGATGTAGTTCAGGGTTTGGAAACCTCGATTGGGATTTATCAGTGAGCAGTATCTCCTTCAATAATCAGTATTTAACTTCCATTGTTCTCCCCTTGACCTTGCTCTTTATGTCGGTGACATAGATATGAATAATTTCTTTTTTTTTTGGTTATCAAATTCAAAGAGTAAGTTATTACTGTGTGTTTCTTATATTTTAAGGACCTTCTAGCTGAGTATATAAAAATTTAACTAAATTTTTCTCTATTCCAGCTTAGTAAAAGAGAAGCAAATATTCCTCCTCCACACCCAAACATACAACTATCAAACAAAACTTGCAAAGTATTTAATATCCCAAATATATAAAGAACTTATACAACCCAATACCCAATAATAATAATAATCCAATTAAAATATTAGAAATGTCTGAATAGACATTATTCCAAAGAAGACATACAGGTGGCCTACAGGCACATGAAAAAGTGCTCAGTATCACTAATCATCAAGGAAATGCTAATAAAAACCACAATGAGATATCACCTCACACCAATGAGAATGGCTAGAATCAAAAACAAAAGAAATAACAAGTGTAGATGAGGATGTGGAGAAAAAGGAACCCTCGTGTACTGTTGGTGGGAATGCAAACTGGTGCAACCACTGTGGAAAACAGTATTAATTACTTTAATTAATTAAATTAATTAACTAATTTCTAATTAATTAAAAATAGAATTACCATATGATCCAATAATTAACACTACGTGGATGTTTACCCAAAGAAAATGAAAACACTAATTCCAAAAGATACATGCTCTCCTATGTTTATTACAGCATTATTTACAATAACCAAGAAATGGAAGCAATCTAAGTATCTACTGACAGATGAATGGATAGAGAAGATGTGGTGTACATATACACTGGAATATTACTCAGCCATAAGAAAGAGTGAGGTTTTGCCATTTGTGACAAATATCATATATTTCACTTATATGTGGTATCTAAAAAAACAAAACAAAAAGCAGACCCAGAAACAGAGAACAAACTGCTGGTTGCGGAGGGGAGGCTTGGTGGGCAAAATGGGTGAAGGGGAGCAGCAGGTACAGGCTTCTAGTTATGGAATGAAGAAGTCACAGGGATAACAGGTACAGCATGAGGAATATAGTCAGTGGTATTGAAATAGCGTTGTATGGTGACAGGTGGCAGCTATGCTTACGGTGACCATAGCATGACATACAGTCGTGTCGAATCACTATGTTGTACACCTGAAACTAATGTAACGTTGTGTGTCAACTATACTTCAGTAAAAAAAACTCCTTCAAAATATATATGAAAGTTCCATTAGAAGATTGACTTTTGATACATACCTTTCAGACATGAGCCATTAAGCTGAGATAACCCATGTAGACACTGTTTTTCCATCCTGTGAATGGCCAGGATGATGGCTCTCGGTCACTCGACCATAGCATTCACAAAGAAAGAATAAATCATGGCTGGTAGTCATTGTAGGCTGTAACTTGGCTCAGAGGGTGAAGTTTTAAAAGGTTCTTTTCTCCTTACGCTAAAACGGCATGGGAGGAAGACTCTGAGGTTTTGATTATAATACTGAGTTTCTATTTGGTGGATAGGTGTCAACTTAGATGGAAAAAAGATGTTGGTGATAGGAGCCCACGGGTCTTTGGAAGCTGCCCTACAGTGCCTGTTCCAGAGAAGAGGGTCCATGACAATGAGCTCCCAGTGGAAAACGCCTCAGCTCCAAGGCAAGGTAAGCACCTTTCATGTGGGAAGCAGCATTTTAAGTGCTCACCTAAGAAAAGGAAAAGGACTAGAAGTGTATAGGCTAAGCATTGAACATAGGAAGTGAGAGAAAGAACAGCAGAAAATACCAAAGGATGAGGGGCGCCTGGGTGGCGCAGTTGTTAAGCGTCTGCCTTCGGCTCAGGGCGTGATCCCGGCGTTCTGGGATCGAGCCCCGCATCGGGCTCTTCCGCTGGGAGCCTGCTTCTTCCTCTCTCACTCCCCCTGCTTGTGTTCCCTCTCTCGCTGGCTGTCTCTCTCTCTCTGTTGAATGAATAAATAAAATCTTAGAAAAAAAAAAAGAAAATATCAAAGGATGAAAACAATAAAGAACAGAGATTAATGAAATAGAAAGCAAATATATGTGAGAGATTATCAACTAAGCCAAAAGTCGGTTCTTGGAACAGTCTAGTAAAATGGAAACACCACTATCCAGAATAAGCAAAACAAAAAAAGAACGCCAGAAATGTGAGGAATGAACAAAGGGACATAACTGTAGAACAAAAATTATTTTCTAAAAAGGAGGCTATGAACAGTTTTAGACGGGTAAATTTGAAAATTTGTATGAAATGAAAACTTGTAAAAAATGTAACTTACAAAATGGATTTAAGTAAAATTGATTAGACTTACATACAAGACATTGGATCATTCTACCCACCAAACATGCAAACAAAAGGAGTTCTACCACCATCAAAGAATAAATCATATTCTTTTCTCCAAGGAATAGAAAAAGCACACTTTCTAATCCATTTTATGAGTGCCCACACCAGAGGGCAGGATGGTGAAGGACAGTTACAAGTTCATTCCATCTATGAACATAGATAAAATAATCATTATCAGAATGTTAGCAAACCAGATCCAGCACCAAGTTATCACAGAATTGCAAGCATGGTTTAATATCAGAAAAATCCATTAAAATCTACTGACATAATTCACCACATTATCAGATCAAAAACTATGCTGTCACCATCATAGATACAGAAAAGTCGTTTGATAAAAATCCCTTATGATTTTTTTCCCTAAAAAACCTCTTAGTCTAGGAAATTAAAGGAATTCTTTAACCCAGTAAATGTCTGTAAAAAGTTAGAGCAAGTATCTCATTTAATAATGAAATATTAGAAACATTTCTTGTAAAATTTGGAAAGATACAAGGGTGCCTCTTATCAGTACTCCTAATCAGCTCAATATGGGAATAGCTAGACAGTGCTGTAATGTGAAGAAAGGGAGAATTTATAATGATTAGAAAGGAAGATACCAGACTGTCATCAGTCCTAGATGATTTTATTTTTAGGGACGCCTGGGTAGGCTCAGTTGGTTAAGCATCTGCCTTTAGCTCAGGTCATGATCGCAGGGTCCTGGGCTCGAGCCCTGCATTGGGCTCCCTGCTCAGCAGGGAGCCTGCTTCTCCTTCTCCCACTGCTCCTGCTTGTGCTGTCTCTCTGTCAAATAAATAAATAAAATCTTTAAAAAAATTAAATTTACACAGAGATAGAAGGGCATAAACAAGACAATGGTGAAGAGATCTTGAGCTGTAAATACCAATGTGAAAGAATTTTTTAATATAGCAGTCGTTGAAAAAAAGCATTTGCAAAAGGGTATATTGCATGTGACACCATTTATTTAAGGTCTAAAAGCAAGGTTTTAGGACTACGTATATAAAGTAAAAGAATAAAGAAATACATGGTCCTTGAACCAAATCAGGCAACCATTCACCAGGTCAAAGATGTGGGTGTAGGAGGAAAGGAGACCCAACTTGCATTGGTCATGCCTTTTTTCTGGGCAATGGGCTGGGTATCCAGGTGCATTCTATCATCCTTCTACATTTTCATGGCTGGAGCAGTTAATAAAGTTTTTAATTTCAAAAGATGGCAATGAATTTTTACAAATTTCGAGCAAAGTGAAGTTAAATTAAAAGTGCGTTAGGGACAATAACTGCAGAACAACATCGAAAAACACACATTCCTCATGTTGCCCCATGAGAACAGACGCGAGCAGGTTGTAGTCCTGCCCAGGGTAGGCCGGTGTCTCGACGGAGAAGTGTAATATTTGAGTGGCAGATAGATCTAATAAATGTCTTCGATTCAGGCAGCTCAGAAACGTGGTCTCCCAAGTAAGCTCCAAACCTATGTGCCTTTTTAGTGGTGACCACACGGTGGCAGCCTATTCAAGAAAATCCAAGGACTACACTTTGTAATTCAGAGCCGAGAATTTTTGGTTTGGAAGCTTAGTGGAAGAAGAAAACAAACCCAGCTCTGAACTGAACAGCTGTGGTGAAAAAGAGAAAAATACCTTCATTGGCAACTGAATGTTTTCACAGCTGTCACAGATAGTTTGCTGGTTGTATCTGTATTTTGGTAAAACAAAGACATCTTTCAAAGTACTTTTTTATTATGGAAATAAATCACCTTGACTCTTCTCTGGGATAAATTTCATCCTAACTCTGAGGACGATCAAGTGGCTTTACTCTCTAGAGAATCTAGAAATTGGGAAACTTTCCTGTTTTCAGATATCCTGGAAGGTTCTCTTGAATAGTTTATGTTGCCTCCTGCATGCCATTCTGCGTCCCGAGTCCTGGGGACTTAAGATGGCACCTCCGTGAAACTTAGGGACTGTGCACTTTCTCCTTACTGCTTCATCTTTTAGCCAAAAATGTGGAAAGGAAGGTACAGGGCTCCTCCTGCTGGTCTTTGAAATTGATTTGGCCTCTGGAATTTGGCCCCCCTCTCCCTGGCCTACTTACCACTTGTCGGAGCACAAGACAAAGCCTTATTCTTTCCATTTTTCATGCCAGAGCTAGCACTTCACTAGCCACGGACCTCCCCGCGGATGTGCCTCCATGCTTCTCCCTGACATGTGGCTTTTCACTCTTCCTGTATTTTATTTCTAAAACACAGGCCATTGCTGGGCCTTGTTTCAGAAGGTCAGCAGATCTCTGCAGACCACAGTGGTGGCAGGTAGTGTGGTACCAACAGCACCTGGGCACGGGGTTGGCAGCGTGGGGCACCTGCCCGGGTCAGGGTGGGTCCACCCTCACTTGCCAAACACCCTTTGCAACCCTTCAACTGTGAAAAACAGCAAACGTGTAAGTGTAACAACAGGTCAGGATTTTTGTTTTCTCATTTCATCAACAATGAATAAATAGTGCAGTGTAAGATTATGGTACGTTTAGATTCTCCTTATCAACAGTGATAAGAGTTGGGGAAAGAAGAGGGGAAACAAAGGATTATGGCTATTAGGTTGAAGGAAATCATCTCTGCAAAGCATTTCTTACAGGCCTATTTGTACCTTACATGACGCAGCCTCCCCCTGTTGGCCGTCTCGTTGGGATTTCCATCATGAGAGGTTTGGGGATCAGGAGTGACCACGTAACGTTAGAGCCCTGCCTACCACCTCCTACACTACATGTGGCCTCTCAAGTTTGGGATGACCTGCAGGCGATCACAGCCTGTTGCGACCAGTAGGAACTGCCTTGGAGGGTTTGGAGTCAAACACGCTTGTGTTCTTGGTAAGCAGTAGGACATAGGCCTTATTGACAAACAGCTCTGGTTCAAGCCTTAGCTGTCGCTTAACTTTTCTGAACCTTGTCTCTCCTTGTGTAGAATCGGGGTCATAACACTCCCGCCCTCAGGGCTGCTGGGGGGATGCAGTCGTGCAAGTGTGCTTAGCACAGAACTTGGCACCTACAAACATCCACATTAGTAGCTTGGCTGCTGTTAATGTGAGTCAGGAAGGACACTGGCCAGTTTCAGAATGTGGAAGAGTCAGTGGGTCAATGAAATCATAAGGAAATAAGCTAATAAAATACTGAGATCTAGGTCTCTCATTGGAAGCCCCGTAGACATGCTTCCAATGTATGGCTGGCAGAAGGAGAGAGTCGCTGTGGGAGGGCCTTGCCACATCTGGAGATGGAAGGAATGAAACCAAACAAGACTAAGGTGTCTGGGAGAGAGTGGGTGCCCAGCTTTGGCCTTTACACGCCCCCCCTTCTTGACCAGTATTACTAGCTTTAAGTAATGTAACAGAGAGCCTTCACTCCACAGCTGTGGACCTCTTCCTTCCCGCAAGCTCTGTGTTCCTCAGAAGTCACTCTGCTTCCAGTCCTGTCTGGTGGGGGTTCCTTGTTTATTAATTACTTCTTACGGGAATAATATTCCTTCCTACAATGTTGAGGAACGGTTACATAGAGTTAGTGGAATAGAAGCGGATTCCGATTATGCATAAACTCTCCATGGAGCCTGAGCATGAAGAATTGAGATTTGCCTTTTCAGAGTTTTGTGGCAAAGAGAGGAGACTTCTGTACTTTGCAGCTTGACCATTTTATGCCCATCTGAGTGTGTCACTGAAAACTAAGAATAGGTTTCCTGCTTTGTTTCTGAGCGTCACTTCTGGGCTTTGCTAGAAGTTGTGCATTGATACGTGGGGGAGGGGAAGAATGTCTGGGCATTTGTCCACATTAGCTGCCTCCTTGCGGAGCATCGGCTGTCAGTAAGCGAAAGCACTGGGTGTGATGTTTCTGGGGAGGCTCCTTCCACCCCCACACGTAGGCCCCACACTCAGCCTCCCAGGTCCCTGCAGTGGAATGTCTCCCCAGTGTGGGGACTGGACCGAGCCGCCCGCCCAGTGAGAACTGGCTTATCTCTGCCTCACCCTGATGAGTTCACCCTGATGCCAAAAGCAGTTTGAGGCGGGAGAATGTTCTGCGTCTACTATTTGTGAGTTGGAGTGGTGCCCCTCTCCAGGGAAGAGAGGCTGACAGGTTCCTTGGGGCCCTGCGTGCACACCCTCGCTCGCACTCCTCGCAGGAGAGCCTCTTCTGAATTTGTGGTTAGACTCAGCTGGAGGACGGGGCGAAATGGCCTCCAGCTGTGACAAATCGGGTCAGTCCCAGCTGTGTGTATAAGAAATAACGCAGAAATAAGAGAACCGTTTTATTTTGTTTTTCTCAGAGGATCTCATTTCTCCTCCTTCTGAGCGCAGAGACCCTCAAAACAAGTACTAACACAAGAAGGAAAAATACAAGTCTCCCATTTGAAGGATCAAAGGGTGTCGGGGTTTTTTGAGCAAAGCTAAATGATCACAAAGTCATTTCCAGTGTAAATTCATAGCCTAGCATGGCTTATAGAAGGCCTTTAAAAGTGAACTGGAAAATTCTAAATAGACTTGTATTGCACATGTGAAATCTTGAAAAAAGAATAATTGTTTTTCCAAAGATTGGGGGGGGGGAATTCTAGCTTTTTAAATTGGATGAGATTAGTGAGTTACATGATTGGGTTTTTTAAAATATATTTTAATTTTTAACACATTTACCTTTTAAATGCTGGGAAAGAAAATCTCAAGTTACAAATCCAAAATACAATAGTACTGGTTTTTCTGGAGGTCTTATTTCTTCCGGAGGCTTAGAGTTACTGTCAAGTGTCCTGTCATTTCTACCCTGAGGACTCCTTTTTGCATTTCCCGCAGGGCAGGTCTAGTGCTCCTGTACTCCCTTAGCTTTTGTTAATATGCACATATACTAATCTCTCCCTTGTTTTTGAAGTACCGTTTTGCTGGTCGGAGAATTTTCAGTTGACGGATTTTTTTCTCCAGCACTTTAAATGTGTCACCCCACTGTCTTCTAGCCTTCAAGGTTTCTGGGGAGCATAATGGACTCTTTCTCACAGGAGAGGCCACAGAGCAGTGCCCTATTGTAACGGCAGTAATGGTCCCTCACATTAATTGAGTTAGTGGGTCCTGTGAACCCGGCTCAGCACTTTGCTCAGTTGTGTCCTTGATTCTGCCCACATTCCCTGTTCGGCAAGACCCTCATTCTCCCCATCTCACAGAGGAGGAAACTGAGACTCAGAGAAGTAACAGCTCAGTAGCGCAGCCGCAGAAAGACAAAGGCCCAAGACATTAGACTTGCGTTGAGTTCTCTCTTGTTTTATTCCAGCAGTTGATCACCCCCCAGACATCCTTTTAAGAGAGGAAGCCCAAGTACATTCAGTGCGATTCCCTCACTGCGGCCTTGGGCTTATCACCAGCCCTGCAGGGAGGGTGTCCACCCTGTTGAGAGGGCGGCCTGTCGACCGAGGCCTCTCTTCTCCCCCCTGCACTGGTTATGGGTGGCTAGGAGACTGCCTTGGACCCCGGGGCACCACAGGTCTTGTGCCAAGCAAATACCAAGGTTATTCAGTCATGAGCGACTAAGTGACCTGAGTCATGTCGGGCCCTGAGCGTTCTTCGACGTATGTTTCCGTGTTTGTGGACTGAAAATGCCGTTCGATGTCACCTCCCATTCTTTTCACTCTTGCTGCTCCCTGATCATGGCATTACTTGCTAACACCAGAGAAGCAGGTGAGTGGTCCCCAAATCAGGCCGATTAAATCTAGCAGTGGTGAGAAGAGGGTCTGTGAGACAGTCTGCTGGAACTGGTGGGCGTGCATTCCAGGGGGCCGCGTAGGGTGACACGTGTTAGTATGAGGTGTGTACTGCACAAAAGAAGGGCTCCCGGCTGTGTCTTGTGGCAAGCAGGCCGGTGACGTCCCCTCCAGCGCACCTGGCCTCATCCCTGTTGGCCTCTCTGCACAGGGGCAGAGCCTGGCTCCAGCTTTCACCCCTTCTTCCCCAGTGGAAATGATGTTTAAGGAATTAAAATGTAATTTGAGGAATTAGAATTAGAATACTTTAACTGCTAGGTATTGAACGGAATCCACAACAGTAAAGCACCTTACCTTCAGGTAAAGATCTCGTTCTCGAAGCTCTCTCCCTCTCTCGTCTCATTAATGTTCCGTGCAAGTGAAGTGTGAGCCTGGGCACCGCGAGAGGCAGCGGTGCCTGTATTCCAGTGGGGGTCGCATAACCCCAGCGAGCATTCTCCCCACTGCACCTCAGTCCCCTTCTGTCGAGTGCAACTTCTGCACTTCACAGAGGAAGTGACCGAGGCCCGGAGAGTGGCTCGGAGGAAGTGGAACGCAGAACCGTGCCGCTGTGTAATCCGGGGTTCAGACTGGGAAATGCTGAGTTGCATTTCGCACAGCGGCCTCTCCTTGCCTTGCTTGCCTCCCCCAGGCCACCGCTGTTTAGGGTCAGGGTTAACAACATAAAGACAGATCGGCTGGGCTCTCCTGCCTCTGTGAGGCCTGGCTGGCCCTAGTGCTGCTTTGGGAACTGTAACTTGGGCATGTCCTCCTTTTTGTGCCACGAATTCTGAGTCTTTGTCATATTAGATTCTCTTCATCGCACATGCATGCACGCAGACTCTCTTTCTCTCCGTGTCTCTTAGCCATCCTGCTTAATTTTATTTTCTCCCTAGAGTGTGAGGAAGGGAATTATTTTTGATGAATCATTCAGAGCGTACCCATTACGAGATGTGAGGTGGTGCTTGCCTTCTCTCGTGTGTTATAACCCACGTCGGCTGCAGGTGCACTTGAAGACGGAGTAACTAACTTTTCTGTCATTCTGGACACAACTGAGTCTCTTTGGTATTCTTCACATATACGGAGTGGTAAGTGTGTCGAATGGTGAAGTAAGAGGTGAACGTAGGAACGTGTATCCTTTGGGGGAAAATGTTGGTAGATAAGGGCTATAGTCATAATCCTTAACTGTCCATTTGGCTTGTGGTCATTCTGATTTATGAACTAAGCACAACATAGGTCTTAATTTTAAAAGCCAATGATCTGGGCGTCTGGGTGGCTCAGTCGGTTAAGTGTCTGCTGTGGGCTCAGGTCACGATCCCAGGGTTCTGGGATGGAGGCCCCGAGTCAGGCTCTCTGCTCAGTGGGGAGCCTGCTTCTCCCTCTCCCTCTGCCCCTCCCCCCTACTTGTGCGCTCTCTCTCTCTCTGTCTCAAATAAATAAATAAAATCTTAGAAAAGAAAATGAAAGCCAATGATCTGTTCTGATCACAGAAGAGAGTGGAAAAAAGACACATACCTAATTTGTGAAAGGAAAAGAATTCTCCCAGGATGAGATCACTTAGTGTGTGGGGAAGAGGGTGGGGGAATACCTTTTGCTGAAATCGTCATTCTCTTATCTTGCCAAAGTATTACAATATCTGAACGAAAATGGGTTGATGTTCTTATTTTAGTGTACTTACACAGTCATTTTAACGTTTCTATTTGATAGTATCCTTAATATTTCAGTCCAGTGTGGTTATCGATCCATAGGTACAAAGCTGTAATCGTATGGTAGATGTTCAGTAAACTCAAATAAAAAGTTAGATGTCTGAAGTTAAAATAATGCATGAATAAACAGGGACTCTGCCCATAAAACACTCGGCCCGGATGAAGTCTCCATCTCCAGGGAATACACTTGACTCAAATGGCAGGAATTTGCCAGGCCCAGGTGCTAATGCCCATTTCTATAGGAAAGTCATCAACGGATTCCTAATTGCCAAAAATGGATTTTGTTGCTTTGAGTTTGTTTGGCCATTGGGTATCATTCAGACCTGTCTACTGTGCCCTTTCCCCTTCGCCCGTGTGACCACATCACGCTTCCAACCTCCTGGGCCACACCAGAGTCACCGTTTGCTTCTCTTCTCTTACCTGGAATCTGAGTCCTCCCAGGGATGTACTTCAGGCCCCTTTCCTTCCCATTCTACCCATTTCTCTCAGATCTCCCGAGTTTCTGAGTCTAACTCCATCTGTATGCTGACGAGTCCTGGCTTACCTCCCCTCCTCCCTGACCATCCTGAGTTCCAAACCCATGCATCCAGCTTCCCACCAAATGTCTCCTCCTCTTGCATGTTTCACTCCCACGCCCTCCAACCCCTTCTCGGTCCAGCTTCCAGAGTAATCTCCCTAAAACACATATGGTGGCATGAGGGCAACAAAGCAAAGTAGCCCAGTCTAACAGCTACTTGTCAGTCAGCAAGAAAAGAGCATATTTGGGAATTTGGCCTTTATAGAAAGGAAAGTGACATTCCATTAAAAACTTAAAAAAAGAAGAACCTAATTCTTTCTAGGACTTTGCCATGAGATCATCAAGGAGCCTCTGTCCACATAAGATGTCACAGACTCTCCTTGTCGTTGCAAAGCACCACGAGAAACCTGCTGTGGAAGGTATGAGCTATAAAGCCACTTGACTGGGCTCTCAAAAACGACAACGTGTCCCAGTTCATCGAGAGTGGAAGGACGAGGGGCTCCTGGGTGGCTCGGTCCATGAAGCATCAGACCCTTGGTTTCAGCTCTGGTCATGACCTTACAGGTCGTGGGATCGAGCCCACATCAGGCTCCACACTCAGTGCAGAGTCGGCTTGAGATTCTCTCCCCTGCCTCCCTCCACCCCAAATAAACCTTTTTTTTTTCTTCAAGGAATAGAGAGAGAACATTTATTCATAACTCATTGATGAGACCATAACCCTGATGCAAAAATATAACAAAATTACAGCCACTCTTCTTAACAGACACAAATTAGAGCAAAATATTAGAAAATCAAACCCAGAGAACGTGTTAAAAAGATAATATGTCATCCCTTCAATAAATGGTGCTGGGAAAATTGGACAGCTACATGCAAAAGAATGAAACTTGACCACTATCTCACACCATACACAAAAATAAACTCCAAATGGATGAAAGACCTCAATGTGAGACAGGAATCCATCAAAATTCTAGAGGAGAACATAGGCAGCAACCTCTACGACATCGGCCAAAGCAACCTTTTTCATGATACATCCCCAAAGGCAAGAGAAACAAAAGATAAAATGAATTTATGGGACTTCATCAAGATTAAAAGTTTCTGCACAGCCAAGGAAACAGAAAAACTAAGAGGCAGCCCACGGAATGGGAGAATATATTTGCAAATGACACTACAGATAAAGGACTGGTATCCAAGATCTACAAAGAACTTCTCAAACTCAATACACGAGAAACAAATAAACAAATCAAAAAATGGGCAGAAGATATGAACAGACACTTTT
Organism: Ursus maritimus; assembly: GCF_017311325.1. Classification (NCBI taxonomy): domain Eukaryota; kingdom Metazoa; phylum Chordata; class Mammalia; order Carnivora; family Ursidae; genus Ursus; species Ursus maritimus. The sequence continues at coordinate 55,151,949 of NW_024423675.1, forward strand.
CCAATGAAGACATACAAATGGCTAACAGACACATGAAAAAATGTTCAAAATCATTAGCCATCAAGGAAATTCAAATCAAAACCACACTGAGATACCACCTTACGCCAGTTAGAATGGCAAAAATAGACAAGGCAAGAAACAACAATTGTTGGAGAGGATGTGGAGAAAGGGGATCCCTCCTACATTGTTGGTGGGAATGCAAGTTGGTACAGCCACTCTGGAAAACAGTGTGGAGGTCCCTTAAAAAGTTAAAAATCGAGCTACCTTATGATCCAGCCATTGCACTACTGGGTGTTTACCCCAAAGATACAGACGTGGTGAAGAGAAGGGCCATATGCACCCCAATGTTCATAGCAGCAATGTCCACAATAGCTAAATCGTGGAAGGAGCCGAGATGCCCTTCAACAGATGACTGGATTAAGAAGTTGTGGTCCATATATACAATGGAATATTACTCAGCTATCAGAAAGAACGAGTTCTCAACATTTGCTACAACATGGACGGCACTGGAGGAGATAATGCTAAGTGAAATAAGTCAAGCAGAGAAAGACAATTATCATATGATTTCTCTCATCTATGGAACATAAGAACTAGGATGATCGGTAGGGGAAGAAAGGGATAAAGAAAGGGGGGGTAATCAGAAGGGGGAATGAAACATGAGAGACTATGGACTATGAGAAACAAACTGAGGACTTCAGAGGGGAGGGGGCTGGGGGAATGGGATAGACCGGTGATGGGTAGTAAGGAGGGCACATATTGCATGGTGCACTGGGTGTTATACACAACTAATGAATCATCGAGCCTTACATCGGAAACCGGGGATGTACTGTATGGTGACTAACATAATATAATAAAAAATCATTAAAAAAAAAAAGATATGTCATGACCAAATTGGCTTATTCTAGGAATAAAAAAAATGATTTGAATCAAAGAAATCTCTTGAAAAAAAAAAGTGAAAGAAAAATTCCAGGCACCCTTCCCTCAAGATCCCTCCCCGTACTTCCCAGCTCGGGTGCAGGGCCTGATCAAGAACACCGATGTCTGTGTGGGCAAAACGAGTAGAAATCGGATGTTTAATCATTTCTTTTCCTCTCCCAGTAGTTTGTTCTATGCCCCCCCCCACCCATCTAGAAGATCCTAGTTCTAAAATCTTAGAGGCAGGGATTTTTTCTGCCCCAAGTAGACCCCGAGGGATGGCCCCTGAGTGTATTCACTAAGGAATTCTGGACCTTCTTTATTCTCTTTAAGTTACTATAATTTTAGAAGCACATCTTCCCTAGAGAAAAGGACCTATTGGTTTATTTTTTATTTTTTTGAAACTCTGTTTTCTGAACTGTGTTGATAACTTCTGAAGAATATAGACACAGGTTTTATAGGTCTTAAGTAATATAACCAGGATTCATCAAACCTCTCTCGACCTTGTTTTTTTTAACTCACTCCAGCTTTCAGTATATATATATCTCATACATGAGATTCCCATATGTGGCCTTTCAAAACACATTGATAGTGAAAGATAAATTCTGTCTTCCAGTCAAGCGAAGGGGGGGAGCTGTACTTCCTGTAATTTGAATTTGAAATTTTTGGTTTTGTTTTTGCTAAATACAAAACCATGATGTTCCTTATGACCTTGCAAATCACATCTGTCCTCCATCTCCCTCTGTCCATTTTGGGATGCTTGCCCCCCACCCCCGCTCTTAAAAATCAATGACGTAGAGAAAAATAGTTTTCATGATATCTGAACTATACGTTACTCCCACATGCCCCACGTTAAACGTCAGCATTTCTGTGTCTTGCTATTGTTTTAACATTTGGTCTTCTGCCTGGGGAGTGGGCGGTGCTCTGTAAGCTGCTTCTACTCAAGCCTCAGCAGAGAAAGCAGTATTTTGTTATGAGGTAGAGTTTCAAGCCAGGCTTTGGCCGGGGTCTTTCCCATTTGGGAGGAGGAAAGTAGAAACAGCCAGCGAGACGATAATTCTCCTTGCATTTTAGCTCATTAAAATCTTCCTTGCTCCTCAGTGAGTTATTTATTGATTTAAGCATCTAGCAGTTTTCCTCTCCAGAAAGAATTAGTATCTCCGAGGTGATCATTGCTAATGGTGGAGATTTTTGTCTTTTCTCTGGGGGATCAGCTGTCCTCCAGTTGCTCATTAGCACAGCCCACTTCAGGGTCATGTTTAAACATGGAGTTGAGGAGTCGGAATGAGATCCCTGAGATTTATAGGTAATGAAAAGAGCAGGTTGTATCAAAGACACCACGTGTAGGAAACCAGGTGTTCTTAAGGGACTTGTGTGAACCTGTGATCCTTGGCTTTTTCCAAAATGAATGTTTCAGTCTCGCACATATTAACTTCCTCTTTATAGACGTTTTCACATGTGCTATTTTTGCTGCTATTGTGTGTGAAAATGTAGCGACATGGCGTTTCTTTTTTTTTTTTCCCTAAAGATTTTATTTATTTATTCGACAGAGATAGAGACAGCCAGCGAGAGAGGGAACACAAGCAGGGGGAGTGGGAGAGGAAGAAGCAGGCTCTTAGTGGAGGAGCCTGATGTGGGGCTCGATCCCATAACGCCGGGATCACGCCCTGAGCTGAAGGCAGATGCTTAACCGCTGTGCCACCCAGGCGCCCCGCGACAAGGCGTTTCTTATCTGCTGATCATCTCCAACAAGAGTTAAACATTGGAGTTTCTCTTGAGGCTTACTGTAGTGGTTATCAGTACATGAAGAAATATGTGTTTTTGTTCAGATGTTTAAAGTTCTCTTTCCTTAACACTCTTTGCCCCTCGATTTAACATCACCCAAAAAATCTAGCTGCTTTTCAGATCTGTGTGCGGAGAACGTGTGACATTAACCGCACCAGGGTGCTGGTGATGTTAGCAGTAACTTCTGAATTCCGTTTCATGGTGTTGTGGTCCCACAGCACAAAAACAAAGATGGCGGTTTTAGTAGGGACTTCTCTTCTTTGTAATGTGATTCATGTGGTTGGTTTACTGTGACACCATTTCCCTGTATTCCTCCTGTGCCTTAATGAGGTATGATAGTGAAAAGCGATGAGTACTATTTGGCTCATTAGTGGGACCCGGTGAATGTTAACTCCCTTTTCCCTGTTGGCGCGATCAAACTGTTCAGTGTTCCCGGGATGCTGACTTTAAAGGATGGCTTTCTCGGCTCTTTGAAAAGCATGCCCTTTAAATTGTTACCGTGTTCCTGCTCTGTCGGGGAACTTGGAGCTCTTCTAGATCCTGGCTTTTTTTCTTCCTAAACCAGGTAGGACTGTCATGGATTTGCTTCCCCTCGCTGCCATCTCTTGTCCTGAGATTTCTAAGAGACGTTAGCGGATGCAGCCTCTTGCCCAAACTGTGTTACGGACTCCTAGGCCGAGTTGCTCACCTGATGCTTCCCCCGGGCTCTTCAGTGATCAGCCCGTCCAGGCTGAGGACAGATGAGGGCACGTGGAGCACATTCATTGATGGGGGCGCTTGGGTGGTGGTCACGGCAGTGGGGCCACGTTCATGTCTTGTCTGCCACTCCTCTGTCTGATTCTTTTTTTTTTAAAGATTTTATTTATTTATGTGACAGAGAGACAGCCAGCGAGAGAGGGAACACAAGTAGGGGGAGTGGGAGAGGAAGAAGCAGGCTCCCAGCGGAGGAGCCCGATGTGGGGCTGGATCCCAGGACCCCGGGATCACACCCTGAGCCGAAGGCAGACCCTTAACGACTGAGCCACCCAGGCGCCCCCCTCTGTCTGATTCTAAACAATCTGGAGTCAGTTGCAGGGCACCAAAGTCTGTGGGAAAAGCAATGGGGGAAGGAAGAAAGCAGCGTGGGAGAGGGGAGGGCTCTCCCCTCATGGAGCGTTCTAAGACTGGCTCCCCAGGGGAAGCAGGACTCACCGGAGAGGGGCTTCCCCTCCCTGAGCCTCGCTTTCCTTGTCTGTTCAGCGGGTGTGGTAACACCAGCCCACAAAGCTGGCACCCGCGGTCATAGCTGTTTCCCCCACAGGGTGTCCGAGTCCTCCTTCACCTCTCGCTCTCCACATACGGATCCGGTTTGTGGTCGTCGGTTGGTTAGTTGGGTCCATACTGGGACAGGGGTCATTCCTCGGTTGAGATCAGAGCTGATCTCTTCTACCTGTCACCCTCTTACCAGACATGGTCCTCCAGCCCTGTTCTCAGAGTTGGACAGACGGTCGTGATGAATGTGTTCTGTGTCAGGAGTTGCATTCTTGCCTTTTTCTCACCCAAAAAAAAAAAGAAAAAAACCCACAAAAAACCAAAAACGAGCAGTTTGACAGGAGACTAAGCAGAGCCTCCAGGAAAATGAGATTCTTTCTCGAGCTCTTGAAAATCCCCCCACAGATCCAGTAAAAGTTGCAGGTGGGCCTCCTTTGGATCGTGCAGTTGTACAAGCCAGCAGGCCCCCCGAACTGGCCAGGTCTTCGGGCGGCTCCCCTACAGCCGCCCCCCGTCTTCCGCCTCAGGCATGAATCCAGATGCCCCCCACCCCGTGCACCTTTCCGTCTCCTGCTTCCATGCGGGCCTTTTTCGTGGCCCCCTCCTTTTCCTGATACCGCGGTTGGTGTGAAGACACGTGGGTGGCGGTACCGCCCGCGGTGTAGGCGCTGAACTGACTGCCCTGAGGAAGTCTTGCCCCTTTGTCTTTTCTTTCTGGGATATGGTAGTCACACCTGGTGCTGATCGGTGCTGCATTAGGAAATCAGTGATGTGATTCTGTCCGTGTCGTCCGGGTGGCACCAGCCTCTGGAGCGTTGTCCTCTATTGCATCGAAGCTCGTTGATGCGGATCACTAGTCACGTGTCTCTGCCACAGATTAAAGCATGCGCGGTGTTTCTCTTTTTCTTTCTAGCTTCTCGAGGCTGATATTGTGGTCTTGGGCTCTCCCAAGCCAGAAGAGATTCCTCTTTCTTGGATACAGCCAGGAACTACAGTTCTCAACTGTTCCCATGACTTCCTCTCAGGTGGGTAAATGTCTTAAAATTGGTGTTGGGCTGCTGATGAACAGAGGTGAGATTGTTACGAGAAACGTGAACCTTATTCAGAAGAGAGGACATCCCTGAAAGGTCGGTCGTCGTCGACATCCGTGCACAGGATAGGAAACTCAGAATGTTGATGTGCCTACTTTTGGGTTACCTGATACTGAAACCGTACGGTCGGGCAAAGAGAAGCTAAGACGCCAACCACAGTAGCCCCCTCCTGCTCCCACGTGCACACGTGCCCCTGTTGGCCTCTAGCGTGGAGCAGTCCAGTCACTTGTGACCTGAAGGAGATAATTTGTCCATGTGTGAGGTATGCTAGAAATAGTGGTTTTCAGTCTCGTACAACGAAGCAGAATCTGTTCTCCCAAGGAAATCTTAGATGACCTTCAGCATGTCAAAGCAGATGAAAACAGTTGCTGGAAGGGATGGGAATGGAGACCAGCCCTTGTGTGTCTCTCCGATTCCCCCTTGCAGTGACCCCTCAGAAACTTCCCTGGAGCCCCAGAGTCCCCTCAGGGCAGTGTGAAAGTCACTGTCAGAAACAGAGGTGGTCTGAGGATGGTATTTCGCCAAGGGGATCCAGGAGTGCCCGGGACCACGCAAGACCTCCCTTCAGAGGAGCTCAAGCTGTGCCCACAGCAGGGCACAGAGGCGAGGGGCCAGTCGGGCAGGCCCAGACGGATGCCCTTTTCTCGTTCACTGAAAGACACTCTGAGGCTAGGAGAGCTTTGCACTGTACCTAGCCGACCTTTCCAAGTCCCCGCGTAACGTGTGCAGGCAAGAGACCCTCCTTTCCTGTTACCCGCAGGCTTCAGATTTCAGCGTTGGAGAGGACCGTGCTGAGCGGGCGTGTTGTGCGGCATTTTTCCCCAAAGGTGGTCAGAAGTTGAGCCAAAGTGGGTGGAGGCCCTCTTTCACTTCTGCCAGGACCACACTGGGGTTCTAGATCTTGAAAATCTTAAAACGTAGACTGCTCCACAAGAGAGTGAAATAGAGAATTGTATTAGATTGTGTGTGTGTGTGTGTGTAAACTTTGATCCAGTCACCTTGAGATAACCATTTTACATTTTTCCACAAAAAATGCACTAAGCTTAATTCGATTGGAAGGTAATAGAAGGGAAAAAAAACCAATGTGATACTATAAATGTTACTGAAATTCATAAAATAACTGTTTCTTCAAAGAGAAAAATAATGGACCCACCACTCTAGGAAATGTCCCTCCTCCCAGAATTAACCAATCAGATTATAAACCCTCTGGGGCTGCAGGGGGTGGGGTGGATTGGAGGATGTAAGGGACGATTCCCAGGAATCTTCCGGAATATTCAGGTACTGGGCTCTTGGATGAAAAGCACACAGATGAATGAGGCAATTAGAGGTATAATATAATGTGAATGTAGGATTCATTGCTCCTTTTAGCAAACAGAAGTCTTGCACTAAATGACTTCTTTGAAGTATATCTAGTGTTGAGGTATAACTTTCCTCACCTGAAAAAACCAATGCCTAACCCATAAATTATGGGCATGGCTGATTTGCTCCTCTGCCCAGAATTTAGATTAGGAAAGTCAGTTGTGACTTTATGTTCTTTACTGAACACTTCTTTGCTGTTATGTTTTCCTGCTGTTTTTTCAAAATTAGAGTTTATGTATTTAGGACAATTCTGGCATCATCCTGGCTGGAGGGAGGGGCTACTTTTTGGAATGCCTTTGAGCCCTATGTTTCAATATATGAAGGTGACTTTTTTTTTTTTTTTTAGTGAAGCTGTGCCTTATTTTTAATACATTTCTTTTGAGGACTTTTAGTTTTTAAAGGCATTCATAAAAACACTCGATTTCAATGCAGTGATCCTCCTGGGGGAACAAAAAAGACCAAGGCATTGTGTTTTGACGGAATAATTCTGTATGTAGACTGACTATGGTTAGTTTATTTTAAGTGTGTCTGGTCTAGTACTAGTAGTCTTCTTCTTGATTTTTGAATGCCTAGTGCCCAGAATAGTACCTGAGGCTTAGTATGTGCTCAGTACCGGGTGTCGAATGAGTGAATAAACTTGGACTCAGAATTGTGCTCTGATCGATTGCAGTTTTAAGTTGGTTGCAGATATAAAGACTTCTTGAACTTGTCCCCCACTCAAAAACAGGGCTGAGCAGGCAAAGACAGAGATGAGAAATGCTCCACTGATTAAATAGATGAACATTTTTGCAGTCAGCCCTACTCATAAAAGAGCGTGATATTTCCTGATAGTCAGTTTTAATTTTATTTATTTATTTGTTTATTTATTTACTTATTTATTTAGTTTTTATTTTTTTTTTTAGAGAGATCCCTTTTTTAAAAAAAGATTTTATTTTTGAGTAATCTCTAAACCCAACATGGGGCTTGAACTTACAACCCTATCAAGAGCCCCCCACTGTACTGACTGAACCAGCCAGGTACCACAGTCAGTTTTAATCTTAGCAACTTTGATTAGTATGAAAATCTGATCTCTGAATAGATTGAAGAAAGGCTTTTCTCCCTTGCCAACTTAAAGAGACTTCTGAAAGCATTATTAAAAAGAAAGGTGCTTTTATTCACACTTAGGAACAAAAGAATTCTTAATAAACTGGTGATTGGTGAAGGCAGGGTTTATAATGAAATTTTCATACTCCTCTTAACGGATCCCACTCCCCCCAACCCCGTAAAAATAGATGGGATGTGGTGATTTACAATGAGGTAATCCTATAGAGGCATTTTATTGAATACCTAATCCCAGGAGAGATTTTTCGAGTGGCTGGTATCCCAGAAGTAGTGCTCAGAAAACAATTACACCTAACTTGCTGGATCTGTTCACTCTTCTGTGGCATGAGTCTAATGTTTAGATTTAAAAGAGGGACATGTATCTTCCCCGAATAGCACTGAATAATACTATGGTGCTTTACTCTGGCATATAAAAATCTGTGAGATGCCAAAGGGAAAATCTGATCTATTGGAAGTGAGTGGAGAAAGTGAATGACTTAATGACTGGCTAATAAATCCTTACCAAGTAAAAATAACTAAATAAATAAAATAAAAGAGGGACATGTTAAAGTTCAGTTTTCTAGCTATACCTAATATTTTATTATTAAGTTTCAAATCACGGAAGCTGTGATTTTGCAGCACTCTGCTTGCTAAAGAGCAGAATGCATCCGAAGCAAGACCATTTCATACTCTGCTATTAAGACGTATTTCCTGATGTGCCCAATGGGACAAAGGAGAAGCTGGTCTTATGTCTCGGGCCCAGAGAAGAGGATCAAAACAGGAATTTTGTGGGTCAGAGCATTTGACAGCATCATTTTAAGTGAGCATAAGTGTATTTACTGTGGGGTGTATCTCAGGGTTTATGCTAATGACCTCGGGGAGCCTGGGAGACCTAAGCTTTCTCTCTTATGGCCCTGAAGGGAGACGGTTTTATGATTAATGTAATGGGAAAAGCATGGAATTTGGGTCAGATTGATCTTATTCAAAGAGAAGAGGGGGGTTTTGGTTTTCTCTTCATTGCATTGTATTCACAAGATGTGTGACTTTGAGCAAGTAACCTAAGGTCTCTGATCTTCAGTTTTCTTGTGGGTAAGATGGGAATGAGGCTCTTGAGAGGAATAAATGAGCTCTCGCCTCACAGCCCCTCATTCATGGGAGCTGCCACCTAGTGGTCCTCTCCCCCTCCCTCCTCTTCATTGTCTTCACACCTCTAGCACACAGAATAGCTGTCAGACTTCCTATTAGCAAAATGTAAGCCTGTATTTGAAAATCGAGCCCAGGGAAGGACTCTTCCCAGTGAGTTTCTGAGAATGTAAGAACGTAGCTTTAGAGAACTTAGACACGCATGTAATATACTCATTATCTTTGTGCCCTTGGAATAAAATAAGGATATTTGCTTATAAATTTTGAGCTCCAATTATTCTAAAATCCATTACATCTATTACCTGTTTCCCTTATATTTTTTTCCCAGGAAATTCTGGAAGATTTGGACTCAGATGTTATTGCCAGGTTTCATTTCTAATTTTAACTAGTTCTCAGTATAATACATTTAATGTTCTGACTTTTTACAAAAGTCTCAAGCTGTTTAGAATATACAAATCTGTGTTAATTCCTTCCTACTTTAGTTTCAGTGATTTCAAAAGGGCTGTTTATATAAGTTGATACTAATATTTTAATTATATTTCTTTTTTGGAAGATTCTTACATTATATTCTGTTAAAAAATAGTAAGACATTGTTATTCGATAGTGGAATTCGGATGTTTTAAGCTAGGAGTTCAACCCTTGTGAGCATTATTACAAACATTATATTAAGATTTTGTTTATTGTATTTTCCTATTATCCTCTGAGATGAATATATTTAACTTAAAACTAATGGCCAGTGATTTTGAAAGTGTTATCTGTACTAATTTGTAATTTTTTAGCTTTTCCTGTTTTCAGAGCTTCACATAGTTTTTTTTGAGTTACTTGTTCTCCTAGAGGATGAGAAAATATTTGAGAGTTCAATCTATGGGTTCATACAGCGCTTTAGTGATAAGAAGGGTGCCTCGGGCCAGACTGCAGAAAGCTGAAACCTTTCCATATAGCAGAGATGGCAGGAAGACCAAAGAAGAATTTGTGTTGGTCCCTCCCATTTCATTTATTCTGGCAAAATTCCCAGGGTGGTCTCAAAACAGCTCCTGTCAGGGAAAGTACCGTTCTGATTTCCAGGGAAAGCATTATGACACGTTAGCCTTAAATTTTCTTGTTGTAGAAAGTTTGGTTAGCAAGAAAAAATTATAAATGAAAGGCCATCTTTTAAAGTGATTCATTAACCTGTCCTTGGAAGAACCACGAGTAAACGGGGAGTGTTTAGTGGGAAGTGAAAAGACCCATTTGGTTTGGGAGAGGACCCCTGGGACGGAGTGTAGACAGCCTCTGGGTGGAGCCCTGCCTCTACACAGGCAGAGGGGTGAGGTAATGATTTCCTTTCTCGATTCCCTTTAGCCATGAAATTTTTTAAGAATGTTATTCCTGATGCAGTAAGTTACCATCTTCATTGCCTCAAGTTCTCCGGATTCAGAACTTTTTAACCAGGTCATCCCTAATATTAATATCCTAAAATACAGTTTCTCAGTTTCTGTGGAAGAATGGTCACATCACTTTTATGACAGGGTACTTGTGATTCTGTTCTGGGAACGTGCGTTGGTACATTGATACCAGCTCCGGGCATGTAGGTTTTTCTTATTTCCTTGTCATTTAAAGATAGAAAAATGAGAGAAGCATATTTCTTTTCCATAATGGTTGGACAAGACCTTTAGATCAGATCTCTCGTGGTTCAAACAAAACAAAACAAATCTCATTCTCTAGACTCTTGGCTTTTGCCTAAATATGATTTATCAAACTGGGAAGTGTTGCTAATCTTGAAACGATACCGGAGGGATATGATTTTCCAACACCCTTAATACATTTGACTATAGAACATCACAAAACACTTACTCTTAAGTGTTTTGTGCTCTTTCTTGCAAAGGACTGTCAGCAAAATGGATAATTTAAAACTAGAGTGGTCCAAACTAGAGGGAAATTGTTTCTTAATTCAAAAATGTTGCTATTAGAAATGCTTCTTTTCTCCAAGGGAGGATATAGACTAAAGCATTTTACATGTGTGCTTATTTTTTGTAACCTTTTTAAGTGCCAACTGACGAAGGGAGAAGTAGAATCCTTATAAATGCCTCTGTAGTTTGAAAACCAGGTCATCCCTAAAATTTAATATCCTAAAATACAATTCCTCAGTTTCTACGGAAAATTGGTCCTATTACTTTTATGATGGAGATTTTTAAAGTTATCAAAGAAAGCCTGATCTTTCACACTTTTGGCACTTTGGTTGCAATTATGCTGTGTTTGAGTCCCCCTTCTTAGATTTCGTATACATAAGTGAAGTTGCTTTTATTCCATATGTATCATTTAAACCTACACATTAGATGCCAGGCGCTTTGGTGTCGCATTCAATTCTCACAGACTTGTGTGGGGTTATAACTACCCACAGTAATTAATGGGCCCAAAGTCACAGTTGCTGGTTAGAGGTAGAAGCACGATTTTTACCCAGTCTACTCTAAAGCCGGTCAAGAGCCGCAAGGTTGTGCCAGGGACTGGGGACCCACCTGGAGCTGTGCATGACAGCATAAAGTCCTTGGTTGAAAAGGAGAGCATCACTCAGTGCCCTGGCTTTTTCCTAGGAGCAATTGGTTGTAAATGACAGTATCCTGAAAGTCTGTTCCCCCCCCTCGAATTTTTTCTAGGGAAGCATGGATGTGGTTCTCTTGGGGTGCATTTTAATGGTCTCATTGCAGAAGATGATGTGAGTCTCCTTGCTGCAGCTCTACGGATTCAGGTTGGTTTGACACAGCTCTTTGAGAATCTGTGAGTTGAGAGCTTTGTTTAATAGTTGCTAACATTTTGCAAGTGTGTTCTGTGGAGCAGACACAGTGTTAAGCACCTTACGCACATAATGTCCTTTAATTCTTACAACTGCCCTGGAAGATAATGGCATTCCCATTTGGTAGACAAGGAAATGGAAGTTAGAAAAATCTGCCTTTGGTGACGTGACAAGTGTGGGACGGTGACCCAAATCAGGGTCTGTTGTTAGTTATGTATTGCTGTGGAATAAATTATCCCCCAAATTTTGCAACCTAGGACAATAAGCATTTATTATCTCACAGTGTTTGTGGGTCAGAGATTTGGGAACAGCTCAGCTGTATGGTTTTGGCTCAGGGTCTCTCATGCAGTCGAAATCAGGAGGTCAGTGGAAGGCTTGACTGGGGCCGGAGCCTCGCGCTTCCAAGATGGCTCACACACATGGCTGTTGGCAAGGTGCCTTAGACCCTCACCATGCAGACTTCTCAGAAGAGCTGCTCATGATGGGGCAGCTAACTTCTCCCAGAATGAGTGACCCAAAGGAGAAGGCAAGGAGGAAGGCATGGTAGGTTTTATGACCTAGCTGTCAAAGTCACCCACCCCCACTTCCCTGTTTCCTCTTTGCCAGAAGCGAGCCACCAGTCTAGTTCACATTCAGGGGAAAGGGAATCGAGCTCACCTTTCGAAGACAGGAGTATTAAAGATTTTGTGGACTGTTTTTCAAACCACGACCATCTATATGACCCAAAGCCCAAGATCTTCAACTCGCCACCTATGCGTTCTGCTGGCAGTGACCTTGGCTATCAGGAGAGAAATCAGAGTCTGTAATTCCTGCCACAGTGGAATGAAGCAGAAGCAAGTTTTAGTTTCTTTCTTACATACATGGTGTATACAGTTAAAACTTTTTACTTCCAGGGGCGCTGGCTGGCTCATTCGGTAGAGCATGCAACTCTTGATCTCAGGGCCGTGAGTTCAAGCCCCACAATGGGCAGAGAGCGCACTAAAAATGAATAAATAAATAAATAAATAAACAAACAAACAGGGACCCCCCCCTTTAAAAAATAAAAAAATAAAAATAAACTTGTTACTTCCAAATGGGATATAATATCTTTCTGTAAGGATTGTATGTCTCATTGCAACCTAAGCCAAATTTTATTTCTCTCTCTTTGTGTATCACCATTTAACAATTCAGGGCTCTGGTTCTGTTCACCAACTGTAAAAGGATTAAACTTGAAACAGTGTTGCAGAGTTTGGAAGCTAGGTATCCAAGCTGATCATTCATGCGGTCTCACATTTCCCTCATTTTTCTCTTCTCAGAGGAAGAACACACTCTAAAATTTTATTCTAGTCCTTGATGTCTTGAGCAAACACTTAACCTATCTCATAAGTACCTGTGTCTCACGTTTTCCTTTGTAAGATGAACCTACAGCGCTAATTACATGTGAACTAAAGTGTTCCTGAGGTTCACTTGGGTTACTGTGCAACTCTCATCCTTTTCACGACGTAACATCTCTGAACGGTATTTTCGTAGTTTACATACCCTGTCATTCAGCCTTTACTTGTATAACATGCTTTCCTTTCTGTCCCTTGAAGAACATGGTCAGCAGCGGAAGGAGATGGCTACGTGAACAGCAGCACGCAAGATGGAGACTTCACTGCTTGAAACTCCAGCCTCTCTCCCCCGTCCCGAGGTATTTGTGGGACTTATTTATAGTGACGTCAGGCCACCAAAGTGCCTCAGATACCCAGAGTTACCCATTGGGTGGGGGCACGCTTCACGGTATTAGGGCTTTGATGGTGGATAATTTTCTCTAATCACATTGCTGCACTGTTTATTCTATTGTTTAAGCCCTAAAAATTAAACACCAAAGAATATGTGGACCATATTCTGTCCGTTCTAGGATGTTTATTTTTTTCTTTTCTGAAGTCAGGATGTCCTTTACTGTTGGTGATGTATCCTGTATTACATGGCATTGTTTTTTCTTCTTAGTGGTCTATAACATAGTGGTGTCTTATATTTGACAAAATACAGTAATATGATGTTTGGAATATGCTTTTTGGTGTTGGAAATGCCCAACTCATCTGTCAGCCTGGTCTTCACGGCCACGTGGGTGTCTATGCTGGGGGTAAATGACCAGCCAAACCAAACCCCATTCTATGTGGGAAGTGAGCTCAGCTTTCCTCAGATCATAGTAATATCTACTATCTGACAGGGTTTTCTGTGATACTCCAGATGGGTATTTTCTTCGGCGTAGCATTTAATGAGGTGCAAGCCATATATTCCCTGCATAAATTTGGAAATACGCAGTGCAGGGATAATTCATTAGATAAGATATCAGAGCCAGAGAAATGTATTTTGCAGCCTCATCGTGGGTCGCCCTGGCTGCCCCCCTCTCCAGTGAATCGGGCCCCCCCTCCTTTGTCCAGGCATGCACAAATGCCATTGGAAAACAGTGCACTGAAAAGAACACATCATAGATAAAGCCTCCAGGAATTGATGAATTTTTCATTTGATAAACCACTTGCTTTTGAGATTTGATCCATTTCCTTGGGCTGCAGCTGAACGCTCACGGTTCCATTCTACCCATCCGGCTATGTGTTCACCCCTGAAATAGACTGAACATCGTGTCACCTTCTGTGTTCATCAATACATAAATTCCGGGGAATGTTGTGTTTTGTAATGTCACTCACCCCTGTTGTTGTGCAATGTTTCATCAAGTATCTTAATTTTTTTAAGTTATTTATGTTGTTAAAGGACTTTAGTTTTTAAAAGCAAATGAGTACGTTCTACTTATAGAGAGTGAGAAAAAAAAATTGAGGTAAACTCTGCCAGACTGTGTACCAAAGTCTTTGCATAAATCTAAATAAATTCCACTTGGGGGAAGAAGTGTTTTAATTGCTGAACCAAATTTGACTTCTGAGGTATGGGGTGGGGGGAGACAGGCTGAGTAGTTTATAAATTCCTCAAAAATCAAAACAATGTCACTGTCACTCTTTAGCTAGTGAGGAAAAAGCTCTGGAGGTTTTCCAAAAGTCGGCATTTCCATTTAGAGATTTGGGGAGGAGAGAAAGAGAAAAAAGGTATAGACAGGGAGGCAAAATGAAGTGGGAGCATAGGCAGTGAAGGGAGAGGGGGAGAACTGGAAAGGAAAATGCAGAAATGAGTTTACTGTTACCTCGTGCCCCAGGTCAGAATTCCATGGGGTCGTGGAGAACAGAGAGCAGTGTGAGGGCTTCGAGTCGATTATCAGCAGGAGCAAAGAAAGAAAAATCAGAGCAGCGGGCCTCCTGCCAGTGGAGACGGCTGGGCCCCCAAAAAAGGGCTCCAGGGTTGAGGCAGGGCACTGCTGTCTCCCCAGGTATCAACCCTGATGACCGACCGAGTCTCTGATGCCTGCTCTCCCCAGCTCTGTCTTGGGCCTGCCATGCCTTCCTCTCAAACAGGGGCTCAGTCCAGCAAATGGACGGCCTGAGCCCCTATTAAAACCAAGAGCTGAGCTCAGGAGCCCCAAAAGACTCTCTGAGAAGTTTAGCACAGGCCGATTTCATAGTACTCCTGTCAGCTTAACAGTGGTGTTCTCATCTTGAGAGTAAAATAGGATAAACGATTTGCCCAGTAACACTTGGGTGTTCCAAACCTTTCCTGTATTTGAAGTTAAGCTTCAAGCACTAGGTCCTTTTACTGACGGTTATGCAATTAATAAAATATTTTGAACTGTGATTTTGGATTCAAAGTAGGAAAAAGAGAGGGAAAAGTATGGACATGGATAAAACAAAATAGCATTTCCACATTTTTGAATAGCCAAGAGACACATGCGGCTAGCCCAGTAAGAGCATTATGCAATGACCCATCTATTCATGCTTACCGAAGACAGGGATGAGCCACAGAGAGCACTGTACTTGACAAGGAATATACAGTTCTCTCCTATGGTCTTGGTGTTATCTTTGTACCTGGGCAGAATTCTACGATCCTCATGAGATTTTAAGAGTTGCTTCCCTAAAGAAAGATACCATTTCTTCATGCACATTACTTATTAGCAGTTGTGCTTAATACTGCTGGGGACAGAGGACAAAGCAATTGCTCTGATTGAATTGTTGGCATGGCGTATAGCTGTTTTCACTTCCCGCACTGACCACCTAAGCTGAGGAGACTCTTGCCTCTTATGTGTTTTCCCCGCAGTGATCTTGAGATTTCAAGAGCACAGACTCCAAAAGCCGTGGAAGTCCTTGCCAAGGAGATAGGATTGCTTGCAGATGAAATTGAAATCCATGGCAAAAGCAAAGCCAAAGTACGTTTGTCCCTGCTGGAAAGGTTAAAGGATCAAGCAGATGGAAAATACGTTTTAGTAGCTGGGTAAGACTACTTTTAAAATCTATTTTACTAAGAAGGCCTGTTTATAAAACTCTCTTCCCTATTTCTGTCTGTCATCACACCCCTCACATCCATTCTTTTCTCAAGCTTGACATTTTTGTCCATTTCACTTGGCATTCCTTCATTTGACATGAGGTAAGTTTTCATTTTCAGTGCAAAACAAATTAGTCTCTTCCACAAAATATATAAAGTGTAACGAGTTCCTAATCCAGTATTTTATTTTTTTGTTTTTCATATTATGTTTTTGATCATCCTTGTTCTGTGGTGGATTTTTCATTTAGTTTTTTTTTTGTGATAAAAATCAAAATAAGAATTAAAAGTAAAATATTTTGAACTGGGCAGGGGGTATTTGTGTTCTACTCAGAAATAACATTTTAATGGGAAGTGTACAGATAATTGTGTGAAACTTAACATTTTCCTGTTAATATCCTTAATATTTATTTATGTATTTGCATTACGAAAGTTCATTATTTCTCTTTTCTTGCACTTTGAAATTAATATTGGGCCATTTTCATTTGTGTTGATCGTTTTAGAAAATAAATGCAGACTTTTTGTGAAAAGGGGTGTTTATTTTCCCTCTTTTTAAAAAAAGAAATATGTTCACAGGCTGAAAAATGATCGAAAACAAGGGATTTAAAATATTCTTTCAGTGTGACCTGAGGGGACATCAGGAGACCATATAAATTCCTTTGTTGTCTTGAAATTTCATTGCAGTGACTTACCGATGATCTGTAGGCCAAGGCTTAAGGCACAAAAACCTGTTTGTTAACAGGCAGAGACATCTCTTACAACTGGACTTGACTCTTGCTTAGCTTTATTTTTACATATTTTATTAGTAATGTAAACGCCTTGTTTCTTTATCTGGTTATAATGTCACGCCTACTCATAAAGCTATTCCAAAATGCAGCAGAGTGTCAACAAGAAAGTAAACCATGCCAAATCCTACCACCCAGAGGCAGGGGCTCTTAACCTTTGAGACCATCTTCCCCGGGCTGCTCTGTACGCAGCGCGATTATCCAGCAGTGTGTCGTGTACCTAGCTCACTCCGTGCGGGTCCGTATAGAGCTGGGTGATCAGTTTGCATGCCTGCGTATCGTTCCACTGTTCCCATCCTAGATTCTGGGGGACAGAGCAGTAAAAATGCCTAGGCTGAGGGTGGGTTCCATTTCACACATCCTCCCGGCACCGTGAAGCCCCGGCTGGCACCATGAAGCCCCGGCTGGCTCCGTGGCTGACACTTCAGCATGCTGCTAATTCTTCAAGGATATTCCAGCCAAAAAAACTATTTGAAAATATCATAAGGATGTGCCACAATTTATTTAACCAACTCTCCGTTGATGGGACTTAAATTGCTTCCCAGGTTTGGCCACTATAGGCAGTGCTAGAATCAACAGCCCTGCGCATGCTCACCTGTATACTTGCCCAGTGACCTCGTTGGGAAAAATCCCTAGAGGTTTTAAATTCAGTGTTTTAAAACTACAAAGAAAGATAAAACTACAATCCATAATTTCATCTTCTTAGGGGCCAAATACTTTCTTCATATATTTCTTTCTCTCCCCTTCTCCCTTCTCTTTCTCCAGCTCCTCTGTCCCTCTTTTGGAAGGATAGACAGCGAGGGCTCTGAGAGTCACTCAGTGGTTGTGGTTTTAAGGAATTCATGCCTTGCCTGTGGTTTAAACCTCCCTCAGGCTTCCAGGCTCACTACAGTTGGACTCCCAGTCCTACCGGGGTCCTTTCCAATCTAGGACCCCACCCCTAATGTCTCCGTAACTGGAGCTGCAAGAAAGCTCCATGCTGAGAGGAAAGGTTGGCCTCACCTACAGGCACCCCCAGGGCCAGATGTGTGAAAGGAGCCAGCTGACTTGGGGAATGGGATAAGGGACCCCTGGGTCCCAGGGTTTGGAGCACACACAGAATCAGTGTTGCTTTTCTGAAATGTGCTTGATACAAGTTTATTTTCAGAAATACACTCTGGGACATTCAGAACTTCAAAAGTAAATATAGTATTTTATCCACAAATTTGCTTCCCCTTTTCCAGGCTCTAAGTGATTTTGGTAGGTGGATTTGCTGGTCTTCTCCCCCTGTTTAAGGTAGGAAAATTTAAGGAAAACTCAGGAGGATGCGCTCTCTGTATACCAAGGAAGAATCAGGCAGTAATTTTTCATATGGAGTGGCTGTGATTCACTCTTGTGGGCGCTCGTTAATACTGGAAATAAAAACACAGATCTACACGTGGCCCTGCCCTTAGCTGGGAACACAGGAGTGATACTTACAAAACACAAGCTCTGATGGTATTATTATCAGATTCCTAACTTGAAGTCCTCCTGTCAAGGGCTGGCCTCCAGCCACATGCTGGAGATTGACAGCTAGCCTGGCTTCCCCAGGTTATGGCTGTATGTCGGTCCGTGCCCATTAGAACATTGCTTCTTGCCCCACCTTGTCTCTTTGCCAGCATTCGTATGTGCATCTGAGCTGAAGAAGCCAGGTTGTCGTATTGTCCATAGAAATGAAATGAAACCTGAATTCTCCAGTACAGATTTAACCCCAAGAGAAAAACAGTTCTTTTTCTGAAGTTGTGGTATATATGTTCCTTATAGCACAAAGATCTATGAAGGAACAAAAATTAAATTGTGTTCCTTTCAACTGCATTGGGAAAAAAAAAAAAGCTGTGAGGGTAGGATTTTGAGACGTAACCTGCATCTGCAGGAAAGCCTGAAGGGTTTTAGAAAATATATACCACACTATGTAACCCACACAAACACCAAATGATATATTTTATAAGTGTGTGAGCTGCCTTTTTAATAGCTGGATGTTTGAGATCAGTTTAAAACACCAGACATTTTATTTATAATCTAAAATGAAAAGTTCATTTGCAATAAAAACCACCTCCATAGTTTTACTTTTGGTCACATCAGTTAATGGAAAGTGACAGTCGTTAAACCATTACACACGCTGTCCCTGCTTCTTCAGAAATAGAAAGGACCCCTCCATTAAATGGAAAATTATTTCCTTTTCCGGCAAGATTTTTTTTTAATATATATTCTGGAAATAATACTGGCTTACAGTGTAAAGATTTAACGTAATGAAAAGCAAGAAGGAGAAAACGAAATGTCTCATGACTCGGAAGTGTTAAAAAATTTTTATATTTCCTTCCAGGATTTTCTCTCTATATCTATCCTTTTTACACATTGAGATCATGCTATAAATACCATTTTATGTCCTGCTTTTATTTCTGAATACTGTAACATGAGTCTTTCCCTGTGCTTTAGCAGAATTCAGAAACTCAAGTAATTCTTCAAGAAACCTAAATAACATATTTGTGGTTGTATGTTTGAACTTATGCATAAATGTGATTTAAATGTGTCAACAGTAGAATTAAAATATAAAACAATGGGATTTTAAAAAAAAATCTGCTAATAACCCAAATGCGGCACAGATTAATTCTTTTTAAAAGCCGTTCTTCAAACTTCAGAGTTTCTCATTCCATCAGCATCATCTGTATTCCATCAGCTACACATCGCGTGGTATTTACACCTATACATCACTGTATTTGCTTTGCCTGACAAAATGAAAAGTATTGGGAATTGTTCAGGGAAGTATGCCAAAAGAATCTTAGGGGCTCTTGAGTTTTACATATTTTCCCAGTTACACTAATGAAAAGGAATTTGTTTGAGAACTTGCCTCGGAGTGCAGCTGTAGGGCATTGAATGTGTGTGCAGGCCGGGCTCCCCGGGCCCTTCACCGATTTCTGTGCCCAAGTTTGTAGAACTTCTCTGAATTGCTCGGGCAGAGCAGTGCAAAAAGCAGCCCAAATTTGTCTGTGAACAGACTGAATTTCACATGAAAAAAATAACTAAAAGCCTTATCCCTTACTTCTTTCATGTATAGAATGCCAAATACCTCATCTGATTTTTTCTTCTTTTAATATTCCAAACCATTCCTTTGGTAAGTGTAAAAATAACCTTTACTGACTTTAAGACTTTTGTTTCCCTGCCTTGGGTGACTATTTAAATACCTATGAGGTTTTTGCTATCTGCGCAACTTGCAGAATAAAACAAAGGTATTTAGAAGAAACCACTGCTGACGAGGCCTTTGAACTGCTCACATCAGTCAAGTGTGATGGGTAACACAAGCCGCTGGACTCTAGAGTTTGTTGTCAGGCGTAAGAGCTTTTAAAAACTTCCCAGTCAGGAAGATGCCTGGGATGGGTGATGTATATTCCTGTGCTGCTTGAGCGGGTAGTTTCGGAGCTCATGGGTAGACCCGTGGCTCACGACCATAATACTGTTCTCGGTTCTCGATTTTGAGAACTGTGCACAGTTTTACCACTACCATCTGCATAAGCAATCTCTTTGACCTTGGAGTAAGTGGTAAACTTAGTATGTGTCTAAACTGTCACAGAGTACTTCAGTACATGGATACTGTAGTTGACAGTAACCTATGTATCTTAGAAAAGACAGCGTTGCTTTGTCAAGCGTTTTTTGCTCCCGTGTGCCTGGGCGGGTGACAGAAATGCAGTGAGAGTGGGCGTAGTCCTTCACCTCAGCAAGCTTGTGGGCTGGTAGGCAGGACAGCCATGTCAGGAAGCTCATAACGATGCCCTCAGAAAAGTTATATAAGTACACAATTAAATGCTCTGGGACATAGAGAGGAGCAGATAAAGCTGCGGGGAGATGTTGAGAAAGAGAATGAACAAAAACCACAGTTCCCTCTCCATAAACTCGAAGCTCTTATAGAAAAAAGAAATTAGGTTAACACGGTGCTTGTTGTTTTCTGAGTCAACTTGATAATTTGGAGTTGAAGTTAAGGATAGTGGGACAATTAAACCCAAGTCTGATATCAAGAGTAGGAATGAGGTAAAATAAAATTTTTAGTGGAGCTCTCCTTTTATTGCTCCCAATAAATACTTCCTGCTTTTTGATTTTCTTGAATTGTATTAGTTGGCAGAAAGCTCAGCGGTCCTGTGTTTCTAATTAAGAGTTGGATGGTTAGCTGAAGTTCTGAGGAGGTCATCTCTGGGTGTGTCTGCTTTGGGCTGTCTCCAGCAGCTATGTTAGCACATCCTTGGGAATGAAAATGTAATTCTTCATGTGACACACTGAAGTAAACCACCTATTCCTTTGCAAACAGTAAGTGGTCAGTACAGTACTTAATCCACCCTATCTTTGATACCACGCTTTCTTTTCAGGCTATCATAAGATCGTGATGCCTGTGGCTGACCAACTGCTTTTATTCTTGTTGTACTGAGGAAAGAGAAAGTTGACTCAACGCGTAAACACTTTCTTGTAACTGAGTCTTCACAATGACCAAGGGTCGTGTGGCTTGAGGAGTTTGAGGTTTACTTCACCAAGCGTGTTTGGGTTGGCACACCAGCTCCCTACCAGCGACCTTGTTGCTCTGCGCAGGGATGGCTGCCAGGCCCTCACCTAGCGTCAGGCATCTCTGTGGCATGTGATTCTGTGCGTACTTCCCGTGGTTCCCTTCAGAGACTCCCCTGTCACACCCCTGCCTCATCCTCAAGATTTCTCTCTTCTGCTCCTTCTGAGTTTCCTTTCCTTTCTTCTAACCATTCCTTAAGAGAACATGTTCTGGGCAATTCTGTCCTGATCTCTCTTCGTACAGTGTTTACTCTGAGTGATCTTTATTGTTCCCATGCTTTATATTGCCAAGTAATGGTTAGTAGCAGTGACCATTTCTATCCATAGAAGTAACCTGGGGAAGTCCGCTGGCTTGCCTGGTTTTGATGTCCAGCTCTCCTGCTTACTAATTGTGTGGCCCTGGGTGAGTTAACCTTTTTGTGCCTGAGTTTCCTCATCAATCAAATGAGGATAAAAAAGAACCCGATAAGCATAAAGACGGAACCTCACATTTTAACTACCCCAAACCCACAGTTTTATCTGGCTAACATTGATTCATTTGTGAGCTCTCAGCTTAGTTGTTACTTTCTCTGTGAAGGCTTCCCTAATGCTCCAGATCTTATCAGATCCTCCTGCCATGTGCTCTCGTGACACAGTCTCATTGCCAAGTTCCTGTCCTATGTGTTTATCACTTTCGTTTGAATTGCTGGTGGATCTGTCCATATCTCCCATCAGCTGTAAGCTCTGGGAGGGCAGTGATGGAGTCCAATGTGGTCACCACTATCTCCCCAGGATCTAGTGGCCTGGTAGTACTTAATAAATGTTTGTTGGGAGAAGGACTGATTGTATTGCCATGGTGGGCTGAGGTAGTTGGGGATGGGATGATATATCTAAGGGCCTTACTTCTTTGTGGTCACATCACTAGGTTTTTTGTAGGTCAGAAAATTCTGACTATCGGGGCGCCTGGGTGGCACAGCGGTTAAGCGTCTGCCTTCGGCTCAGGGCGTGATCCCGGCGTTCTGGGATCGAGTCCCACATCAGGCTCCTCCGCTATGAGCCTGCTTCTTCCTCTCCCACTCCCCCTGCTTGTGTTCCCTCTCTCGCTGGCTGTCTCTGTCAAATAAATAGATAAAATCTTTAAAAAAAAAAAAAAAGAAAGAAAATTCTGACTATCAGTTTCGTCATAATGGAGCATCCTGGACGACCTCACTGGCACCATCTAATTCATTTGAGACCGAGCTGTAAGCCACAATGACAGTTTTTAGATCTTGGGACAGTGGTTAGAGTATGCTGAGGAACAGTTTTATGGGTCCTGACTTGGGAATGTAATACACGCCGGTCCACTTGCTTGATGCTGTGATGGTGTGACTGTTGTGTGATGTTTGGTGTTGCAGGGCGTTGTGGTCAACACCATCCGGAGCAGTTGTGCTCTCCTTACTGCTGAGTAGTGTTGGGCTAATTCTTCCCTGATGTTTGAGGGGCTGTTGTATGAGAAGGAATAGAGTTTAGTATGTCTGACTTCATGAGACAGGAGCTGCAGGAATGCAGACATCTCTTCTTTAGGACAAAAAACTGTCTAACTGTAAAAACTGGAAGTGAACGGGCTCCCCTAGAGTTAATGAGCCTCATCACTGTTTGTGTTGAAACATGGCAGAGACAAGCCCTGAACACTAGTATCTAGAAGGAGATGGATGAATGAGGACAACTGGATGCCTTCCAATCCTGAGAGTCTGGCCGTGGATCACCGAGAAGGCCTTGCGCCTACATTGTGCCCCCAGTAAATGGCCCTAGAAGAATGAATGCCAGATCCCCCATCAAGAAGAAACAACGTTGTCTTAATTATTTAAACCATTTGATGGATAATTCTGTGCCATTTCTTAAAGCTGAGAATGTTATCACTGCTGAGTACCTTTTCTTTTTTTGGTCTCTTGCTGAAGGTGTGTCTGTATCTTGGCTTTAAGCACGGCCTGTGTCATGTGGGTAGACTATAAAGGTCCATGAAAATTGAAATAGTAAGTGAATTTTGGGATGGCATGTTCTCTTCCAATATCCTCTGATTTGCTTTTGGTACCTTAGGTTGATTTTGCATAGATTGTTCAGGAAATATTATTAAATTTTTTTTTTTTCCCCCTCCAAACCAGGATCACACCCACCCCTCTTGGGGAAGGGAAAAGCACAGTGACAGTTGGGCTCGTACAGGCATTGACTGCACACCTGAACATCAACTCCTTTGCCTGTCTCAGGCAGCCTTCTCAAGGACCAACTTTTGGAGTTAAAGGTACTTGATTTAACAACTGGTACATTTTTCAGAGCAAAATCTAGGACAGAGAAAAGTTGTGAAAGAACATTATCAACAGGGAGTTAAAATTTATCAGGGAAACTGGTACATCTCATCCCCACAGAGGGGGCTGCAGGTGGGGGGGGTTCAGCCGAACCCCCCAGGAAACCCATTTCCCTGGTTCCCTGGAGCAGTCGCTGGGCCCATGCTCACCACTCCAGCCCTGGGTGGAAGCCTTTGAGCTCATCAGGACTTTTTTGCCAGGCCATTTTGCGATTCTTCCATTCATTGGTGTTTTATCATCCCTGCCACAGAGAAAGGGCTTTCCATCCAAACAGCTAGAGAGCCTTTCATTTGGGCCCGAGGGCTCATCCCATCAAAGTTGCCGTCAGGCCTGCCGAGCTCTGGAAACTGACCGGCTGTGGACAGAGATGTGGTGAAATTTCTGTCTGGCTGTGCTGGGCCCACATCTGGCACCTTCACACTCACTGCTCCTTCTCCGGGGATTTATCGTGAGGTCATTCTTCAGCTCACATAACAATAGCATTTATTGCCGCAATTACTATTTGTTCTTGGCACTTAGTGGTTTTTAGCAGGATGATATTTATGTTACTGTCACGGACGTTAATAAGCCCTAGCTCATTAAGTACTGATAACTCATAGAATGTCATACGTTATGCAGTGGAATGAACACTAAACTCGGAGCGGAGGGCTGTGGTCTTATTTGTGGCCGTGTCTTTTACCGCTGTGTGACCTTTAGCCAGTTGTCACCTCTCCGAGCCATATCAGCGAAAGCACAAAATGGTGTATAATATCTGGCTTACTGGGTTGTGAGGACCAAATGGGATAGCATATAAAAACACGGTACACTGTAAAACAATAGGACACGGGAGGTGTCACTCTTGTTTTAAGAAAGTGAAATATTTTCAGTGTAGTAACTTCACTATTTTGAGGGATAATCAGCGTAACAAACCTCACATGCTATTACCTAAAATCAATCAACTGAATTTTACAATGTGTCAGTCTGAGTTCACCAGGTGGATTTTTTTGAAGAAAGTTTTTTGATACTTCAAGCACGTGCAGTTTAGATAACACAGAGCTGCATAGATCTAAGAATAAAGGAATAAAATAATCTCATGTTTGCTGTAATGACATTTGCTATATTATTTTTACCTTTTCTTTTTTTAAACCAAGAAACTGAAGTCCTTCCATTTCATAGTTGGACAAAGTCGGGACTTTTTCCCCCTTTTGTTCTGCTTTGATTGACCGCTAATATTTTTGATTACGTGTTGTTTCATCCTGGGGGTGCATGCTTTCCTGTTGGGTTTGGGGAGCCGTTGTCTCTAGGACCCTGTTCATCCTGGGTGGCCGTACTTGGTGGATGATTTCAAACGGTGCCTGCTCTGTTGTTCAGGGGGAGCTGCAGGTGGCGGATATGCCCAGGTCATCCCCATGGAAGAGGTAAGAGCTCAGTGGAACACATGTCCTGTGTCACCGTTTTTCCTTCCTGGAACCTTTTTTCTGGGCCCCATAAGCCCAGGCCCAGAGTTCTTTATCCTCAATCCCAGAATCCTAAAGGCTCTGAAAACCAAAAACATTTGCATGACTTACTGTGGCACAACTTGACATTTACTGTTCTGAGCTATTTATGTCTATGCCATTTGGTGTAAATATTCATATATTTCGCTGCAGATTTGATTAATAGGTGCAGACCTAGACCCTGCTTCGTGTGTATTATTAAAAAATTAGAGGTATATCACACTATGTTTCTAAATTGCCAAAAATTCTGATTCCCAACCCCCACATGGATCCAAGACTTCTGGATAAGAGAGTGGAGACCTATCTCCCCATCAGTCATCAGTAATACTGCCCAGTTCAGGAGGACTTGGACTCCTCCGTTGGGCAAAGTGAGACTCCAAAGAGAAGAAAAATGGACAAAAAGGGCCAAAGGTGTCCATTTTTATTCCCACAAGAACTCCTGCCCCCACATAACCACCCCCTGGTCCCCTGCATCTGACCACCTGACCAGGTTCATCATTTCTGCTCTTTGCATCAGCCTCTTGGTTCCGGTCCTGAGAAATCTTCCCAATACCCAAGTCTGAGCCAGTTGCTCTCCTGTTCGGTGTATTTCAGTGGTCACTCCATCATGGTCTGTGCAGTATTGCGTGACAGGTCCTTGTGTGCTGTTCCGGCCGTCCCTCCAGCCTCCCTGTCTCAGGTCCCCACGGGCCACCCTCCGTCTCCCCACCTTGTCAGACTCCCTGTGGATTCCTGCCCTGTCGTCTCTTGATGCCAAGCCTGAAGCATTCTTCCCTTCCTGTCTGCCCTCCCTGCCCCAGCCTGCCCTTCTCTGGGTTTTGTTCCACCCCCTGACCCCCGCATATTCTGTTTCTCTCATCCGGTTCGGTAGACCGTGGTGAGTCAGAGGCCATAGACCCAGCACTTAGCACAGTCCCCAGCACACAGTAGAGACTCACTAGGGAGTGTTTGTTGGTTTCGTTGAATGAGTAGGAAAGGGGTTTACCGATGGAGGCCTGAGTGTCAGGGAAGCTACAGGGAAAATCTGGACACTTGTCAAGTATTGGGGTTGGGGTGAGACAGAATACTGCCAGGCATTGCTGAAAAGATAGCCCCGAGCCTCCCATCTGAACAGGGGTGAGTAATATTCACAAGCCAGGATGAACCAGAGCCAGGAGGTCAGGGTGGGGATATGGAGTACAAGGAACATGCCCAGGGGAATGGCTCCGGAACTTCTGCGCAGATATTCAAAGGGCTTTGGTGTTCTGCTGTCATGCGACATCAGCTGCATGGCTCAGACTTGGGGAAACTTAAGGCATATGATAGCTGTAAGTACCTTATGACCATTAAGTAAGCCAGAAACAATCAGGCAGTTTGTTCCTTGAATTCGAAGACCTGCCGTATCTTCTTCATCTCTCTATCCCCAGCTCGGAGCACAATGCCCGACACTCAGACCATGTTTGTTGACTGAATATGAATAGACAATGTGTACTGAGATAACCTTAATAAACAATCATGGGAAAATGTTTGAATAAATTCCAGATGGGTTGAGGAATTGAAAGTGAAAATACTAAGACTTGAAGGGTGAGAAGGAGCCAGGGTTGTGCAGAGAATCCCAGGCAGTGGGACCTGCTCGGGGGACGGTACTGGGGCAGGAAGGGGTTTGGTCTCTTCAGGGAACAAGAGGCCACCAGCGTGTGTGTCTGTGGGCCAGCGGGGGTGGAGGGAGTGAGGTATAGAAACCGGTGGGGGCCACCTCTTTCAGGCTATGAGGTTCACGGCCAAGAGCCTGGATATTATTTGAATATCATGGTCTGCCTTTGAATGGATCTTGACAAAGTAATAATATAGTGTAAATTGAGTTTTATAAGAACTACCAGGAGTTCAGAGCGGAGTCTAGTAAGGAGGCCTAGGAAAAAGATGGTAGTGTGGCCCAGGGTGGTGGCAGTGAAGATGCAGAAAGGATGATGGTGATGTAAGACGTGTTGCTGGGTTTGCAGAATTAGATATGGGGCATGAGAAAGGGGAAGGACATCCAGGATAGTGGGCTGAGCAACTCCACAGTCATTTATTGAAATGGATGATGGGGGGAGAGGTGCTTGGGTGGTTAAGCGTCCAACTCTTGATTTTGGCTCAGGTCTTGATCTCAGGGTCATGAGTTCAAGCCCTACATTGGGCTCCACGCTGGATGTGGAGCCTACTTAAAAAAAAAAAAGGATCAGAAAGGGAGGATGGGGGGTGGTGATGGCCACGTGGCTAGAGCTGTGGGGGCAAAGGGGTTGTGGTCAGAAGAAGAGAGGCCTGTTTGGAGCCAGTGGACACCCCAGTGCATATCAAATAAGCAGCAGGAAAGAAAAGCCAGTTGTAACATGGGGGAAGGATTCAATAGAAACATCAAAAAAGAACTATTAACTGATGATTATTTTCACTAATAATCAAATTAATTTACATTAAAACTACTAGCAGTTATTTGACTTACCAAATTGACAGAGTTGGATTTTTTTTAAATAATAATAATACTAAATGTTAGCAGTGAGAGATTGAGATACACTTCTAGGAAGCATATGTTGGTAAAACTTTCCTGGAGGGCAATTAAAAATATGTATCAAGTGCCTTAAAAACACTATCATACCTTGTGGCCCAAATAAATCCATGTTTAATTTTTCCTAAGCAAAAACTGCCTGTGTGATTTAATTTTAAAAGTATTTTCACACAGCTTGTAGCATTAAAAAAAATGAGGGAGGGGCGCCTGCGTGGCACAGCGGTTGGGCGTCTGCCTTTGGCTCAGGGCGTGATCCCGGCGTTATGGGATCGAGCCCCACATCAGGCTCCTCTGCTATGAGCCTGCTTCTTCCTCTCCCACTCCCCCTGCTTGTGTTCCCTCTCTCGCTGGCTGTCTCTATCTCTGTCAAATAAATAAATAAAATCTTTAAAAAACAAAAATTGGTGAGACAGTCTTAAATGTCTACTAATAGGATATTACATTAACTATATTTTGAAGACTATTCAATGATGTAAAAATGCTAGTAATATTAACATTAAGTATAAAAGCTAAGGTGTAGGGGCACCTGGGTGGCTCGGTCTGTTGATTGTCTGACTCTTGATTTCAGCTCAGGTCCTGATCTCATGGTTATGAGTTCGAGCCCCATCTTGGGCTCCACACTAGGTGTGGAGCCTACTTGAAAAAAAAAAAAAAAAGCCAAGATGTAAGCTGTTACGGTGTTACGATCTTGATATTAAAAATTACAAATTTTATAAAATATGCATATGTAATTTTTCATATTTTCTACTGATCATATATTTTATGTTATAAAATGAAGTTTTAACTGATCAGCTAGTGTTTTGGGGGTGGTACTTCAGTTCTTTCAGAAAGCAATTTTGATGGTATTATCAAGATCTTTTAATCCAGTAACCATACTGCTGGAAATATGTAGCTTATTAGCAACTCATTAAAAAATTATTTGCATGTATTCTTTGTAATTGTAGCCTTCTTTGCAAAAGTGAAAATTTGGTAGCAATTTAAATATCTGGACATAGGAGACTGAAAACTTTTGGTACAGCTACTCCATTATAGAGACCCTATGAACTGTAACTACATATAAACACGATTATTACATTAAAAGACACAGTAATAAGTTCCTTAAATGAAAAGTTACCAAATATATGCTGAGTCTACAAATAATAAACATGCATGCTCATAAGACAGAATAGAATTTTGAGGGTGATACATTTTTTTACTTCTCAGACTTTCTGTTATATTTTATATTATTCTATTGTTACTGTTTAGTTTATTCCCTGCCTCATTTTCAAGTATATTTGATATGACACTATTTTCTAAATCAAAACAATGCATGAAAACAAGGAGACTGATCATTAAGGCCATCAGAATGTCTCCCCCTTAACCCAAGAACGAAAGATGAAAGAATTTGTGGTGAAACAGTCCCCTTAAGAGTTCTTTGTTGTCAAGTGGAAAACTCTGACTTTGATTTTTTGATTTAGGCTGTTTTGTGGACTTAGCTCATTATAAGGGTATGTGTAATTAGTGCAATAGTTTATTTATTCAGAAAGTCCTGGAATACTGCCGTGCTTGTCTGAGACCAGTAGAAAGATGTTTTCCTGTCATTTATAGTTTAACCTTCACTTGACCGGGGACATCCACGCCATCACTGCTGCCAATAATCTGCTGGCCGCCGCGATTGACACAAGAATTTTGCACGAGAACACTCAAACTGATAAGGTGAGAAGGTTTCCTTGTTGGCCCTTTTGGGCATCTTATCCTGGGATTTCTGGATTCTTAAGGAGTTCATGTGAAACCTTTGGAGTCTGTAAACTGTCTGAATTGTATTAAGTATTTTGTGAACTCTGTAGGTCCTTATTTCTTGGGGAGAAGATCGATACTTTGGTCAGATTCTCAAATGAGTTTGTGACCACTGCCATGTTGTTGGGGGAATTAGGTTACATATACGTTTTAAGGCAAATATTCTTTGAGACAGGACTTCAGTTTTAAAGGCAGTTGGTAGACCAGTTCTCTTCATTCTGTCCAAAGGTGCAATCTCTGGTCTGTCCTAAGAGGATTGGAAAGATATCTTTTTAAGACTGTAATGTTACATGTAGCCATTCTAGATGTGCTGTGAAAGAGTAGACCCCCTTGTTGGGCTTCAGGTGCATGCAGCTGACGTAAACACACACCTGATGAAGATAGAGTACCAGGTGCTAATTCCTCACAGACATAGGAAATGGATAAAAATGGGACTTCCTGGCATATTTACGAAGGTCTTGACTTCCTCCAATGAAAGTAATCCCTTGTGAGTTTTGGAAGCCAAATATAGATAAATATTAATTTGATGGTTGTGAGGCTATGTAGATAAAGAAATATTTATATTTATTGAGTCTTTGCAATGTGCCTTCTTTCAGATCTAGTCAGATTTATTAAAACGAGAGAACTTAAGGCTACATCGTTTATGTTTGCCAAGAATTTTAATAGGGCCTCTAATCTAAACAATTTGGTTATAAATGTAATACTTTGTCGTATCCTGTGAATTATCCAAGTTCATAGTTGGCTCTTAAGCTTTTGTGGGGTTTTATTTTTGTTTTGTGTTTTTAGGCGCTGTATAATCGACTCGTTCCTTCAGTGAATGGTATTCGAGAGTTTTCAAGCATTCAGCTTGCTCGGCTGAAAGTAAGTTTGCAGTTTGTGGCTCTTCAACAAGCAAATAATCCAGAAACAAGTCAGAAAAATGATCAAAGCCAGCAATTTTGAGCTTGATTTGATTTGGGTTTTCAGACACTCTTTGGGGAGTTAAACTCTAGAGACAGAACAACGTAACCGAGAGAAGAGAACCCGAGGCCTCAGACCTAGCTGCACTGAAGAGCAGGGGCCAAAATAGTTCCCCTTTTGAGATCTCAGTTCCTTCCACTATAGACTGAGAGGACTGCTTTGCACACCTAGAGTACCCTAGTCAACTGACAAATCGGATTCCGGAGAGTCCTTCTCTTTCATGAATTTTCTTTGATTGCTAGGAAATAAGATCTAGCCTCCGCAAATGTATCTGTATCAGATTTTCTTGCAGGAAGATGCTACGGTTGTCCTGGTAGAAGCAGTCTTAATTCTCACCCGTATTATCATTTCCTCATTCTATTTGCTGCTGTCCTGCTTATCACATTGATTCCTCTTGCTTTTTCCAGAGGCTAAAACCTGACTTTAAGGGCATAAGCGACAGCCACTGGTGGGTCATAATTGATCTTAAAAACCCACCTCCCTGCTTCTTCCTGAACCAGGTTTGGTTTGTTGAGCGTACTATACACTATGCTAACCTCAGCAGCCACCCCACAGACAACCTTGGTTGGCATTCGTATTTTCAATTATTTTCTTATACTTCATTATGAACTTTCTTAGGATGTTTCCTTTGCAGAAATAGATGCACTGAGAGCTGTAATGCCTTTTTTATTTTTTTCACAGTGAATTAGAAATAACTTGCTTTAAAAGAAATCGGCGTCGGCTTGACTTGAGTTCTTGGTATTTGTATTTGAAAGAAGAGCTAATGAATTGGAACATCAGTTATATAGACAGCAGTTGATGGCCCTTCTGAGTAGAGCACGAGTGGCCAAGTAGCACAGTCCCGAGGGTCTCGGGCTCAGACAGCAGCAAGTTGTGTTCTCTGTGTACTAGCAGCCATGCCTTGTTTTCGTGTCATTTTAGGGTGTATTACAAATATCTGTGTCCTGCATTTCAGGGCTATTTGGGCATTTGTTTATGAATTGGCCTAACCTACAATTTACTCAAAGTTCAGTGTAGTTTTGTGTTTTTTGTTTGTTTGTTTTTAGTTCAGTGTAGTTTCAAAAAGACTTTCTAGTCAAGGAGGAAATAAAATAAGAGGGATAATATGGGTTATATTTTGCTTTCTCTTCTTTGCTAAAATTGATCGCTTTTTTCCCCCTCTTCATCGTTAGAAACTGGGAATAAATAAGACGGACCCAAACGCGCTGACAGAAGAGGAAATCGGTAAATTCGCCCGTCTCAACATCGACCCGTCCACCATCACGTGGCAGAGAGGTAGGTGCTGGTTGCGGGGTCAGGGGTGACATTTGTTCCAGCCGCAGCTTTTAAATCACTCTCCCAAGCACCCGGTTTCATTTCTTCCCCTCGCGCCCCTAGCCTGCGATCCAGAATCCCTCAGCCTCGCCTCCTGTTCAGGAGGAAAAGTCACTGCCCTTCTTGACGCGGCTGCTCGGCCTGGCCTCTGTCCCATTCGCCTCCCCGACACACGTCCAAGGAAGGTCACTTAGTTTTCTCCTCCGTGGGTAGTAGCGTGTGATGATGCTCAGAGTCTCTCGGAAGGGTCAGGAGGTGGTCTGGATTCCTGACCCTTCTGTATGTTCGTCTCAGACCTGCCCACTCACCTTGCTTGTTTCTACCCACTTCTAGAACTTGTTTATCAGCTGCCTGAGTGATTGCAGTTACCTTTAATAGATGTTCTTGTGGGCACTTCCGTCTCCCAGTTCAGTAGGTTCCTAATGCAGAGATGTTATTCTGTTACTTCTTTGCTCAGAAGCCCCCATCGTGTGTGAGAAAATCCTGCGTGGGGTGCTGGGGCCGCCACAAAGCTTGGCCTGGACAGCTGGGCCTAACCTTGTCCTTCTGCCTGTCCTCCCACCATCCTCACCCTGTCTCCTCACCTAGACTCCCCCGGACACAACCCAGGTCCACCCCGTCACGAAGCTTCCCTTCTGAGAATCCACTTAACTGTTTCATTAAGAACTTCGTGTTTTCCCGCAAACCGTGAGGTGGAGAGAAGACTAGAGGTTGAGTCTTGGCTCGACCACATATGAGCTGTGCAGCTTTGACATACAACTTACTCTGTTTTCTCATCTGTAAAATGGGATAATTACCAGCGTCTGCCTTGCGTGGTTCCACTGTGGCCGGAGAGTGTTTTGCAAACTCGACAGCACCGCCCAAGAGACCCAGCAGATGCTATCGTGGGAATAGTTGCAGGATGTAGTCTTCTGAGAGTGTGTCTCCCAAACTGAAGGAGAGTAACATCATTTTGGAAACTCAAAAAAAAAAAGAAGTTTCATTGAGGTCCCTAGATTTTAGATCTTACCGGCTTCATTTTTAAGTAGCATGTTCCATTCAGTTAGCTCTTTGTTGTGATGGTAACTTTAATTCCTTTGTGGATGAACCACAGTTTACTCTGTTATTTAACAGACATGCATCAATTGTATTAATGCATCTGAACATTATCAGCATTTTATTGAGACGCCTACTGACTTTTTTAAATAACGGAAGTAACAACTTAAAAAAAGTTATTCCAGATAAATGCTAGAATTATGTGATTGTTTATGGCACTACAGTGAAGAAACTGTTATTGTTGTAGACAAGCAACCTGGATTGGAGGAGTTTGGAATGACATTTGCTAAGTAGTTTGGCTCTTACTCTCATGAATTAATATAAAAAATGGAACTCTTTATCAAGTGAATTGAGGACATTTAATGTAGGGACTTTTTTTTTTAAGGCACTATGAAATTTGACCTAGAAATAGTGATGAGATTAGATCTTTATATGATTTGATAACTAGAGGGGGACACTCAGGGACCACATGGGGCTGAACACCTCCTCTCAGACTATATGAATGGTGTGTATTTATGGAATGGCCACCCTTTCCTTTCTGCCTTTATAAGAAATGTAACTGGTAATTCTTTTATCCTGTGCCTCCTCTCAGAAGCTTATAGGCCTCATTGCCTGGCAACAGCATGGGACCAGAGCCAATAGACTGTTCCAGAAACAATTAACAGAAGGAGAAACAATAGGGATGCCTGGGTAGCTCAGTCGGTTAAGTGTCTGCCTTAGGCTCAGGTCATGATCCCAGGGTCCTGGGATCGAGTCCCACATCGGGCAGGGAGCCTGCTTCTCCCCCTGCCCATGTTCCCCCTGCTTGTGCTCTTTCTCTCTCTCTGACAAATAAATAAAATCTTTAAAAAAAAAAAAAAAAGAAAGAAAGAAAGAAAGAACAATAGCCATTGAGCCATTTTGTGGTTCCTGCCTCTCGTGGGCCCCTGCCTCTCTGAGCACCGTCCCAACCCCAGTCTTCCCTTCTCCTCTGTCTCATTGGTTTATCCGCCTCCAGGCTGTTAGACCAAGGTCCCACAAGCCTCAGTCAACCTCAGCGAAGTGACATCAGTTACTGGTTCCCAGCACTGCCCCGGCAACCTTGTAGAGAATCATGACAGCTCCGCCAGCCAAAACCGTGGCCCTGCCCTGACGGAGTACCTTGTGCCGCCCAGAACCTGACCCACTATTGTTCAAGAAGCCTCGAGACAAGCCCTGGGTGTTCCTCAGGCCCCAGGCAGCACAGTAGTGCCCACGGCCCACTTCAGACCCACGCTCCCTTGCACCTTCCCCATCTCCCCTGCACTAGTCAAAGCCTCCGATCAGAGATTGACATCTTGTTCATCTTTGCATCCCTGTGCAGCTCGCGTGGGACCTGGCACAAAATTGTCCCTCAGTAAATATTCCTGGAATGAGGGGCGCCTGGGTGGCTCAATCGGTTAAGCATCTGCCTTCAGCTCAGGTCATGATCTCAGGGTCCTGGGATCAAGCCCCGCATCAGGGTCCTTGTTCAGTGGGGAGTCTGCTTCTCCCTCTGCCTCTGCCGCTCCCCCGCTTACGCTGTCTCTCTCTCTGTCAAATAAATAAATAAAATCTTTAAATATATATATATAAAAATATTCCCGGAATGAATACATGCACTTCTCATTCCACCTTTAGCTGTATCATTGGAAGGCCAGGAATTATGTATCACTAACTTAGGGTTCCTTTCTGGTATCTGTGTTGTGTGTAGGAGTTTCATTTTCACATCTCTTCCATAGCCCTAACACACACACACGCCTCCCCCCGAGCATCCAAAGCCCACTGGGCTGTGAGGCGCCCCCCTCTGAGGTCCCCACTAAATGCACACATGGGCTTCCAACATCCCTGCTTCGAGTGGATCCTGCCAGCCTTTTTAATTTTTTTCTTTAGGCTTGTTTGTGCTCTCTTCGCTAAATAACAGCAGCTGAATTTCCAGCACAAACATCATCCCCGTCTTATGCCAAGATTGCATATTCCGCACGTAAGAGTGGGAAGTGTTTCTCCGTGACTGCACCACGGGTCTTGGGAATAAGTACTAGCTGGGGAGAGTTTTGAAAATCATTCCTTTCTCTGTATTGACTCTGCTTGGACCTTAGAATCATCAAGGCTTTTATGTGTTTGATGTGCGATGTTTGAGTGTGTGTGTGAGTGTGTTGGTGTGTCTGAGTGTGTGCGTGAGTGTGAGGGAGAGAGGGCGTGTGGCATGGAGAGTGGTGCCGGCTACGTCAGGGAACAATGGGTGGGTAAGGTGGGCAGGCCGGCTGGTGCTTCGTGTGTGAAAGAAAAGGTTAACATTTTTCATCCTACCGGTAAGTTCAGTCCCAAAATACAGAATTCTTGTCTCCATTTTTGTCAGTGTCGTATAAGGCGTTCAGTGACTCGGCTGTACGTTGTCAGGGTGGGCGGCTGCTTGTTTGAAGCCACATGGATTATTAGTGAAGCCTGTGTCCTTCTCGCTGACTTCCTGCCATTGTAAATTCAATTCTCACTCAACAAACCTAGTTTTCACAAACAAATGCAAATCAGCGCAGTTCAGATAAACCAGTGAAAGTCATACAAAGAATTAGTGTCCGCCTTAATCACAGTTGACTTCTTCCCCCCATGTTACTACTTTATTTACTGTACTGGGGGCAAGATGTACGTATCCTGACATTTTAACCATTTATGAGTGTGCAAACTGTGGCGTTAAATACATTCACAAGGCTTACAGTGGTTATGCCATCCCCACCGTCTATACCCAGAACCCTTCATCATCCCCAAGAAAAACTGTGTACCCAGTAAATAATAACTCCCTGTCTCCCCTCAGCCCCTGATAACCACTGTTCCACTCTCTCTGTCTGTGAATTTGGTAAGTGGGACCATACAACGTTTGTCCTTCTCTCTCTGGTGTATTTCAGTATGCATAATATTTCAATGTCTGTCCGTGTGGCTGTTCATTCCCTTGTGTTTGGCTGTGTAATGTTCTACCGACCACATTTTGTTTATCCGTTCACCTGTTGGTGGATGCTTGGTTGTTCCCCCTGTGGGTGTTGGGAATAATGCTGCAGTGAACACGAATGCTCAACGACGTGTTCGAGTCCCTGCTGCGGTTCTGTTGGTTGTATACTTAGCTGTGTCATTGCTGGATCATACGGTTGTTCAGTGTTTAACGTTTCACAACCAAAATGGGCTTCCTCTTGTGACTCAGGTTCAGTGTAAAATGTGACCACTTCAGAAATGGTTTTCCTTTACTACCTATCAAAAATGGCACCCCACCCTCACCCCAACCCTGACGCACTCTATCATATCATCGCCTTTATTTTTCTACAGCACTTACCCCTGACTGGTATTTTCTTGTTTATTCCATCCCTCTCTATATCTCTTCACTGGAGTGTCAGCCTCAGCGTAGCCAGACCTTGTCTCTTGCTCCCCACTGCCTCGCTGGCACTCACAACAGCTCCTGACAGATGGGGCAGCCCATCCGTACTTGTGGATTGAAGAAACTTTTTTTCTTTTTCAGTATTGGATACAAATGACCGATTTCTACGAAAAATAACGATTGGGCAGGCACCCACAGAGAAGGGGTATTCCCGGCAGGTACGTGGCATTTCTTCACTGGAGTGGCTCTGTTCTTGCTAGCGTTGGTTTGCACCAGCCCCGAAGCTGGTTCTCTGCTTCTCTTTTCTTGGTCATCCACCTGCAGGGGCCAGTGGGTTTCTCATCATTTCAAGATGTTGCTTCCCATCCCTCAGCAGGACTGGGAGAGGATCAGGAGGAAGAAAGGCCCTGGTATTTTCTTACCATCCTTTTCCTGGGTGACTTTAGTTGTCATTCTGGGGAGAACGACTCAGGGTGTCTTTTTTTTTTTTTTTTTTAAAGATTTTATTTATTTATTCGAACACAGATAGAGACAGCCAGCGAGAGAGGGAACACAAGCAGGGGGAGTGGGAGAGGAAGAAGCAGGCTCATAGCAGAAGAGCCTGATGTGGGGCTCGATCTCATAACGCCGGGATCACGCCCTGAGCCGAAGGCAGACGCTTAACCGCTGTGCCACCCAGGCGCCCCTCAGGGTGTCTTTTAAATATAAATGTTTACATATTTTATTGCAAATCCGCCAAGTTAATACTACTTCTGCATAACAAGTGAAAAAAGATAATCTCCAACACGTTACTCAAGTTTCATAAACCAAAGAATAAGCACCTCATTATTTGTTTAATAGCCTGAAGTGTTTCTAAGGATTACATCTTATTACCCAAATGCAGAAAATGCAGAAGATAAATTATGATGTTCACCTTCATTTCATGTGGGAAGGGATGCTTAGGGAACATAAAATCATTCTGTGATTTTTCAGTCAGATACAGCAAGCCTCTAGATTTTTTTTTTTAATTTTATATTTTAAGATGGTATTAGATTTATAGCCTTTATATGTCAGATTTTTATTAGTGAAAAAATAATCACTTTTACTATGATATTCAGTTCTCATATCGAATAGACTTTTGGACCGTTTGAAATATTTTGAATTAAGCAGCGAATACGAGGATTGATCAAGACAAACGAAGCCCCTGTACCTTCCCTCCTCACTCCTCCGCATCCTGAACTTGGACCCATGAACTGATTTACAACCGTTAGTCCACATCCGTGCTAGAAAACCAGACTCGTTGCCATATAATTTCGGGAAGCTTCTGAAAGAGGGGAAGACGGAGTTGGATTCGTGGAGGAAAGCGCAGCCCCAAACGTGGTGGGAGTGTTTTAGGGGGTCTCCACCTTCAGAGGCAAGAGATGTCCTACTTCGGGGTGAGAGCAGGCCCGCACACCCTTCAGGGTCAGTGGATGGGGACAGCTCCCAAGAGGGAAGCGGGCACCGTTCTGTGACCCCTGTGCTGAGCTGCAGCACGGGAGCCTGACTGTGGTCCCGAGGCCCGTGCCTCAGTGCACCACCCAGCCCCGGGGGTCCCTCACGTCACAGTCACAGACTTGCATGTGTAACATGCCCCCTGTTGGCAGTAAAAAGCATCTTGCTCAAAGAAAAGCAGTATATTGTGGCACTTTTTTTTTTTTTTTTTAAGATTTATTTATTTGGGAGAGAGTGGGAGAGCACAAGCAAGAGGGGCAGAGCCTGAAGAGAGAATCTCAAGCAGACTCCCGCTGAGCGTGGAGCCCGACGTGGGGCTTGATCTCATCACCCTGAGATCATAACCTGAACCGAAACCAAGAGTTGAACACTCAGCCAACTGAGCCACTCAGGTGCCCCTATTGCTGCACCTTTTTAAAGAGAGGGCAGCCTTTTCTCATCTCACAAGACAGCATCTGAAGGACTAGCCGTGGCCCCGTGAGTGAGCACAGGTGTGGAAGCAGCATCAGCGAGTCCTGGGTCCTGCCCTCTCCGATCTCTAGAGGTAGGCAGGGTTCATTGGAAATCAGGTCCACCAACAGGTGAAAATGAGGATCAAAGGCAGGCATCACCAGGTCAGAAGTAAACGTGCATCATGAAGCGTGATGCCAAAGCCAGTGAAGGGAAGCTCACAACGGCCAAGGAAGACAAGCTGGCAGGTCCTGTGGGAAGAGTCTTTACAGAGAATACATCGGTATCCTCGGGGCTGAGAGAGCCGTCATACAAGGAGTGAGAGAATTGGCTGCTGTGAGAAAAACAGGTGAAAATCTTGGAAGGAAAACAGTGTGAAAATAAAAATCGAGTTTGTGGACTGGATAACAGAGTAAGCTTAAGTGAATTAGAGAGGGCAGTGCAGTCCCAGGAATTCTGCCCGAACACGGTACCAAAGGGAAGCCACAGCAAGTGTAAAGGAAAAGGCCAGAGACGTGGGAAACCCACCAGGCAGTTCTAATATGCGTCTCATAGGAGGTCCAGGTGCGAGCACAGAGAAGGGAGGGAAGAAGGTGTTCAGGGAAGTAACAGAAAGCAAATGCACCAGCTTGACAGAAAACGTGAATTTTCACATTAAAGACTCTAACAGGTGCCTCACAGGATGAGGTAATACTCACACCAACACTAAGGGTAAAACAAAATTCCGAAGAGCTGCCACAGACCAAAAAGTCCTGATGGGTCACACAGGAGCGAGCCCCGGGTGGGCGTCAGATTTCTCAGCGACTGCACCCAACGCGAAGTGGCCCTGGGGAATGGATTCCGACTTCTGAAGGAAAAGGAGTTTTCTACCTAGAATCCCTGAGAAGGAGAGCTGCAGCAGCCGTCAGGCCCGCGAGTAGAGAATGCGAAAGCAGCAGCCGGGGTGCGTCGGACACGTCAGCCGTAGCTGTAGATGTGAACGGTCAGGGTGGTGAAATGCAGAAAATCGGAAGAAGAGATCATTTTGACATCATAAAGTTAAGATCTTGAACATGGAAAGTTGACACATGCAAAAACATCAAGAGACCAGTAAGAGTGGGAGGGAATGTTTGCATCAGCTCTAACAAAGGAGTCACGCACCAGATGCGAAAGGAGCTTCCACAAGGTGATACTCACACACTGCTCTGGGTGCGGGCTTCCCTGCTCGCCTCTACCACCGAGACTGCCTGGGGGTGCCTGAGGGGCTCAGTCGGTTAGGCGTCTGCCTTCTGCTAGGGTTGCGATCTCAGGGTCCTGGATGGCGCCCCACATCCGGCCTCTGCCCCTCCCCCTGCTTGTGCGCGTGTGCGCTCGCTCACTCACTGTCTCTGATAAATAAAGTCCTAAAAAAACAAAACAAAACTGGGACTCCTTGTCCCACAACTCCCTCTTTCCTTTGCCTGCAGTCTTCATCTTGCATATTTTCTGCCTCCCCCTACTCAAACCTCAACCCTGAGTTTTATAAGGGCAGGGGTTTTTGTCTTCTCTCGTCCCTGCTGTGTCGCAACAGTGGCAAACTGGGTCATGTAGCAGTAGTAGGTATTCGATGACGCTAAGTAAATGCACAGAGTAAGAGCAGCTTATAAACATAAATAAAATGCCAACGAGTGATCGTAAAACTGCAAGTTAAAACAAGGAGGTACTATTTATCTGTGATATATAAAAACAAATAAATTAGTACTGAATGTTACTGAAGGTACAAAGAAATAGGGCATTTATACAGTGTTTGTTAGAGTTTAAATTGGTAAACTTTCTTGGATGATAGCTTATTTGTACTAAAATTTGAAACAACCCAAGAGTTCCAGCTTTAGGACATAGGAAAAATTAAGATGGAGGAATTTTAGCTCATGTGCAAAAAAAAACCCAAAAAACAAAAAACCCTATATATAAGGATATTAATTGCAGCATTATTTGTAATGGTGAAATTTGAAATAGTCTAAACTTCCATCAGGAGGGGCAGTTACATATCTTTGGTACATCGTTCTGTACCACAGATACAGGTGAAAATATTATAGTGCCTATAGAGGAAGTGACAAGTAGTTTGTGAAATGGAAAGACCAAAAAAAATTACGCATGAAAAAAATTTGAAGTACGTATAGTTTAATCCAAGTTACATTAGGAAAAAGTCATGTTCCTGTATGTATATAAACACAGAATGGAAGCTGGAAAGATGTACACCAACTTCTGACATGAGTTACTTCTGAAAAGAGGGTTGGGACTACGTGGGGGTTAGTAAGTAAGCTCTTTCACGGTTTCTCCATGTATTTGTGTGCTGTAACCAGGTACTGGGGAGATGGGAGGTTAATAATGGCTGTGATTTAAATGCCTTTTAAGTGCCTTGTAACCATTAGCTCATTACACACATTAACACATCAGGTTTGTAAGTCTGGTTTACAAATGGGAAAGGCAGACATGTTACCTTCAGTTACTTACCCAAGGTTATATCTTGTATTGCTTTATGCATACATTTATTTTTAAATAAAAAGATTCTATTTAAGAGCTTTAACTATTTTTTTTAAACCGTAAGACTCCATTGACGTGTTTTTTTTTTTTTAAAGATTTTATTTATTTATTTGACAGAGATAGAGACAGCCAGCGAGAGAGGGAACACAAGCAGGGGGAGCAGGAGAGGAAGAAGCAGGCTCATAGCGGAGGAGCCTGATGTGGGGCTCGATCCCACAACGCCGGGATCACGCCCTGAGCCGAAGGCAGGCGCCTAACCGCTGTGCCACCCAGGCGCCCCTGACGTATTTTTTTTTAAAGATATACTTACTGGAGAGACAGAGAAAGCGGGCAAGAGAGGAGAGGAGGGGGAGGGAGACTTCCCGCTGAGTGCAGAGTCCGATGTGGGGCTTGATCTCACGACCCAAGGTGATGACCTCAGCCTAGTTCAGGAGTTGAACACTC
Source organism: Ursus maritimus (assembly GCF_017311325.1). Taxonomy (NCBI): domain Eukaryota; kingdom Metazoa; phylum Chordata; class Mammalia; order Carnivora; family Ursidae; genus Ursus; species Ursus maritimus. The sequence goes on from NW_024423675.1 coordinate 55,192,700, forward strand.
AGCCAACTGAACCAGCCAGGTACCCCTGACATATTTTTATCTTAGTAAAGGTAGATCTATATCATCATTTTTTAATGGCTACATAATATTCGTCTTACGGATGTACTGTAACCAGTTCGGCCAGTTCCTGTGAATGGACACTTAGGGTATTTGTTATGTTGGACTATCGTGAACTGCAGGAACATACACACATATTTGTGTGGATTCTCTGGTAATATCCTTAGGATACATTCCCAGATCTGTAATTGGAGAGTCAAAGAAGCAGCAGATTCCCAATGTTGATACACATTTCCACATTACCTTCCAGAAAAGCCATGTTGATTCACATACTTCCAACATCACATATTGTCTTTTAAATTTGTGAAAAACAATGAAAATCTCTGTATATAATTCTGAATACTTTATTTGCAAAACAAAAATGAATAGCCCAATAATAGATACATCTTTCTGTCAATAAAATCAATAATTTAAATATTTAAATTAATATTTAAATTAATATTTAGATATTTAAATTGACCTAATTTGTTTCATTTTTTATGTTTTTTCAAGGTACAAAATTTTGAAGTTATAATGACTACAAATGTACAGCTTATATGTGTATTAATAAATGCTGTTTGTTACTTATATAGTTAATATTTTAAGAGTATCTCTAGTCTTGTGTTTTACATAGAAAGCCTCAAATTTTTCAGGCGTTTTTAATATGCGCTGTTTATAATGGAGTGGTAGTATAGAGAATCCTAAATATTGTACAGTGAAAAGTCACTGATGTTTGGAATGGGTTACATTGGAAACATAATAATTGAGCATAGTTGTATTTGACTTTCAGGTAATATTTTTTCACTACATCAGTGACTAATGAAATCTCAACCTGGAAGTAGCCAGAAAGCTCCTTATTTCCTTCATTTCCTTTCTTGTCAGTGACGGAAATGGACAATAAAATGTCTCATAAGGTGACCCCGCCAGGGCACCGCCATTTTCTCTCTGTGTCACCTTGCATTTGGCTGCGTCACAGGCCCCTTGGGAAGAAGAGAATTCAGGCAGAGCCTAATGAAATGATTTTATCCAGTGGCTGAATTAGGAGGAGGAGGAAGGCAAGTTCCTTGTTTCTCTCGTAGTTCCTGTTGGACCGTGTACAACCTGCTGTGAGAGTCAGGAGAGGGACTAGGAAGGCCCAGGCATATTTCACAGAAAGTGGCTGCTGTCCAGCGTTCATTGCTGGGCGCCTCCAGGTCTGAGGGGGCCAAGCCCCCAGGGGCAGTTGAGATTTGATTCTGTGTCACCTTCTGACTTGGGGGGAACTCTATGTGACAAGTCCACACTGCTGTGGGAAAATCTTAACTCTGGGAATCTGGCCCCAGAACCATCTCTCACTGTCTGCTCCTCATCTCTTTGCTGGACAGGCACACGTCACCCCCTGCACACACCAACGGTAACAGTGGAGGTGGCCAGCAGGGATTTATGTAGGGGACCTGTACTGAGTGCCTGCTGGCTTTCACACCTCATCCTCCACGCTGGCGACTCAGGAGTAAAGCCTTCCCAAGGTTCCTGCCTTCGTGGCTCCACTTTCGGTCATGGAGAGACGTGCGTCAGACAGTCACATTAATCATTAATTATAAGTCTGAGACATGCTGCAAATGCCAAACACAGAATGCCATGGGCGGGGGAGGGGGGGTGCAGGGACAGCAGCTCAGCCAGGCTGAGTCCTGCTCAGCGGAACAAAATCAAAGAAAGAAGAGTGTGGCCACGGGTAGAGAGCCCGCCCTAGAGAACTAAGCACAAGACCGTGCATGTTTCTAGCACTCCCAACACTTGGCAAACGGGAGATTGCCGCATTGAAGATGGACCCCCTCCCACCGCCCCACACAGGGCTGCGGGAACTTAATTGCTGAAATACGGCTCCAGGTGTCAGTGGCAATCCAGATGGCACTGTCGCTGACCAGTACTTCTGCTTTTGCTGTTCAGGCACAGTTTGACATTGCAGTGGCCAGCGAGATCATGGCAGTGCTGGCCTTGACCGACAGCCTCGTGGACATGAAGGAACGGCTGGGAAGAATGGTGGTGGCCAGTGACAAAAATGGGCAGCCCGTGACAGCAGAGGATTTGGTGAGTGTGTCCGTCTCATGAGCTCTGGAGAGCTCGCCGTGGCCCTGTCCTGTGTTCAGGAGAATGGAGATTTTCTTACCAGCGTGTGTCCTGGAAATCCCAGACCATGTCCACACTCCCGTTTTCTCCTTACAAGCCTATTTGTCTTATAGCATCTAGAATGTGCTCATCCCTGGCTGCAACCAAAGCCCGTGACATTTATTTCATAAGCTTTTTAGGACTGTTGGCAGCCCTGATATCTGCTCTCTGCTCTCTGTTCTCTGCTCTGGGTGGGGCGACCTCCCCTCCTCATGGCTTTTTCACAAAGGGCAATCGTGACTGCTTTGAATGGAGGACAAATCACCTTTCAAAAGAATAAGAAGTGACTCCACCTTCATGAAAGGGAAGGCAGGGTGAAAATTGGCCCTGGCTTCTTTAATTCCGTGCTCTGTAGTTGGGTGTCACGTTATGACGTCAGATCTCCACCTTAATCCGTCTTACTCATCTAGCTCCCTTTTGAGTGCAGTGGTGCCTTCTGTTAGCTTTCTGGGTATCCGGGCGCGTCACCGCCTCCTGTAGCGTGCATTCTAATTTCACATCCTCATCTTTTTTCCTCTTCGGAATTACTACCTTTACTGTTAACTTAAACCCCATTGGTGGTATAGCTGTTTCATGTGCTTGTGCGCAGGTAGGACCTAGGCGTTGGGAAAGCCATTGAGCACTCTTAAACTTCAGCTAACTTTCCCACATACGGGTCACATACGGTGATGGCAGCTAAAATGGGCACTGACGGTTGGAAAGGGAAAAGGCACATTAATATTTTATTAATTCCAAAGGCTTAGGATGTAAGAATCCTTTGCCAGGGTATCTTGATTACTTCTTGCCTGCTTTTGAAGAGATGAATCTGACCGACTCGTCTCGTAGGTCTTGTCGACTAAATTAAATATTTTTATTGGCAGCCCCTAAGATGCTTTGTATAAAGCTTAATTAGAAAACCCAAATCCAGGTTGGTATAAAGATACTGTTTTTAGGGGCGCCTGGGTGGCGCGGTTGTTAAACGTGTGCCTTCGGCTCAGGGCGTGATCCCGGGGTTCTGGAAGTGAGCCCCACATCAGGCTCCTCCGCTATGAGCCTGCTTCTTCCTCTCCCACTCCCCCTGCTTGTGTTCCCTCTCTCGCTGGCTGTCTCTCTCTGTCAAATAAATAAATAAAATCCTTTAAAAAAAAAAAGATACTGTTTTTAGAAATTATGAACATTGCGACATTTCTACATAAACTAACATATTGTGGCTTCTGTTCGATATATTTCCCTGTATCCTCTTAATCTTGGGTATCGATAACTATGTACCGGACATAGTTTGAAACTTAGTCTGCAAATATGATTTCTCTACATTTATTTTTGCATGTGTGTGATAAAAACCTCAGATCTGAAAGTAGACCCCAAGTTTACTCTTTTTAGTCATCTTTTGTGTCTCTATTTACAAAAACCACCTAACTTCTTCAGATTGTGTTTCATCCAGCTGCAGCTTTCAATAGTTGGTCTTTCGTGGAAAATTGAGGGAGGATTTTAGGAGCTTCTGTCTTTTTGTTTCACGACTTTATAATTTTTTATATACTCTGATTTGGCCAAAAGGACTTACGTATTGCCATGAGAATTTGAGTAGATGGCTTCTAAACGTTTCTCATAAGATGATCGATTCTGGCATCCTCTGGAAGAATACGTCCATACTCTCCCCTGCCCCCCCCCCCAACTCGGGATCTGGAATAGGTGCAGAGTTCAGAATGACCATGACAGCCTCAGAGCTGTTCTCTCTGCAGGGGCTCGAGGATAGTCAGTGTGTTAGGAGTCCCAGGAAAATAGGCAGGTGTATGCTACCTGAAGCAGTCCAACCAAAATGTCCACTTTCCTTCTTCCTCTACTTTCTTGCTTATCCTGGGAAGTATAAGCAAACACAGCATCCAGAAGGCTCAGTGGACTGCTACTTTTCTGCCTGCTTTGTGTAAAGAAAAGAGAACTAATTTCTTTGAGCCCTTCCTGGCCAGCAGCTTTCACAGTAAAACATCGTAAATATTATTTATAATAGAATGGTGACATTTCTTATAATGTCTATTTTGTGCAGTAAAGCAGAAAATAAATTGGATTTTCCTGAAAACCTTAAATCCTCAAGATTCTGCCACCTGATGTGTTGAGATCTGTGACGTGCTATGTTTGTCTTTTTAAGGTGATGTTCACACGGCTTTGTTCACTTGGCCAGTGTCTGTAGAAAAGGTGGAAGGGTTTGGTTTTGTTGGTTTTGTTTTTCTAAAGCTTCCCTCGTGGCCTTCTTTGGCCCACTTTTCCCAGCAGTTCTCACATTTCTTCCCTGTTTCTTCCTTCTCCCGTCTGTCTTTTCCAGGAATGGGGAACGGGGACGCAGCGGGAACCCCACCCATAGCTTTGCAGGGTTGGGAGGAAGCAGCTGCGTTTCATGTGCACGTGGCATCAGCTCCGTTCCAGGCAGACAGACAGCAGGAGAGGGGGAGACTAAGAAGCTTTTTCAATGTAGATGTTTCCTGAGTGCCTTCAATATCTGCGAGATGAGGCATTGGGAAACCAGTGGTTTCTTCGTTGCTTTTAGACAAATGGGTGCCTTTAGACATTTCCCTTTCTCGCTCTCCATTTCCTGCTCAGTCAGTAGCCAGATTTTCATACTGTATCTGATTTCTGCAGGCAATAGTATAATTTCTGGTAATGAAAAAATAATGTGCATAATTGCCAGAAGAGACTTTTAGGCAGACTGAAAGATCTGCTTTATGGCAAGCCTCGTAAAGCCTCGTAAACACCATCAAGAGAAGGTTTTCTTTAAAAAGGCGAGGACTGCCACTTCCCCATGACGTCACGTCTTAAATTGGTTGACATCCATTCGCGTGGGGGAGAGAAGGATCCAGCCCACCGCGCTGTGTTCCCCAAAGCTCGGAGGTGGGCGCAGCCTGTGGGAACGCCCACCCACGAGGCAGGCTGCTGAGAAACGGCCAGGAGGTTCACCTTGGCATGGGTGATCTTTTGTCCACAATCTAAAGCAGTTTTTTTTTTCTCTCCTTTAGGGGGTCACAGGTGCCTTGACGGTTTTGATGAAAGATGCAATAAAACCAAATCTGATGCAGACCCTAGAAGTAAGTGATTTTCGCTTTATAGGAATTGTTGACAGAGTTTGCCCTCATCGCGTTGCTTGTACATTCCCGTACAACGTGAGCATTTCCAGCCAATGTGAGCCCTTGGGGAGCATCAGAATAGGTCCTTGGTTGTCTGAAAAAAGTGAAACGTGTATGTATAGGTTCTTTCCTGAGGTCATGCAGTAGAAACATAAAAACTCCGTATCTAATACGTCAGTAAGTTGTGGAGCCATGTTGACGTGATGTTTTCTGTTTTGCCTTTCTTGGACTTAGCTTCTCATAATCATTAGGTTTAGGGTTTTTTGGTTTGTTTTTCCCCAGCAAAACACAGAGTATATGCTGAGAAATGCTTCCCAGGAAAGCATGCTGTACCCCCCTTTCGTAAGATTTTACCCTGCTCTTGCCCAGAGGACAAGTAGGTTACAGGAAGACAAGTAGAATCTCCATGCATTTATTCATTCATTCCGCCGATAGAACGCTCGGTTTGAGTGAGCCCTCTGCCATTTACTGACTGTGGCCTTGGTCAAGTGTCTACTGATCTCAGCCTCTGTTTTCCCCCGTGTAAAACAGTGATAGTAACGAAGACTAACTTAGCAGGGCTATTGTGAAGATTCAGTATTCACTGAACCCAGGACATGGGCAGGCCTTGCAGTAGGAGCATAGGGCAACAAAGTCCCGCCCTCTTGGAGCTTGTCCCCTAGTGGGGGAGACAGACGATAGAGAAATGAGTCAGTACATAGCATGTCAGCTGGTGGCAAGGACTGAATTAGAAAAATAAGAGGGAATGAGAGAACAGAGAGCGAGGTGGGTGGTGTCTGATGACCAGAGATGGGAACAAACCGGGAGACTGAGCTGCATGTGAGGAANNNNGTTCTGGGCGGAGGGTGACATTTAGCACAAAGGCCTGTGGGCAGGGATGTGCTCTACAGTGAGGAGGGTTCCAGGGGGGAGCAAGAATCCAATGTAAGGCAACATGACAGAAATGGTAGAACCAGCCAGAGCTGGAAGGTCCGAGGTGAGCCGGGGAGGGGAGAGCACAAGCACCTTTATAGCGGGGCTTCTCCCTCCTGCAGCGCCAGCTCCTTCCTCTCCGGCCATTCCATCGGCATGCCAGCATGCTCTGATAGAAGCCGTCTTAAACCAAAACAAAACAGTCCCCAGAACCTCCCGGGACCCAGTGTCCCCATGCAGCTACTGCTCCATTTCTCTGCCCTCTGTCACAGTCAGATATTAATGTCTGTGACCCGGGTCTCCGCTTTGTCACCTGCCTCTCTTCAGTAACTGGGGCAGGCGCTTAACTGACTGAGCCACCCAGGCGCCCCATGACCCCCAGACTCTTGTTCGGAATCTCCTGACCTCAGAATTTCAGTTGTGGGTGTACTTGCCGGGAGCCATTGCATATCAAGCTTGGTTATAAAATAGGGTCTTTGATTTCAAACCTAGTCAGTGGTTCTAGCCAAAATCCTAGGAGTCGTCCTGGAGCCCGCTTCCTTCTCCCCTGCCCCTGTCCCCCTCCATCCCCTGCAGAGCCTCCCTCCCTGACGCATCTCTGACCTGTCCACTTCTCCCGCTGCCCCGGCCTCCAGCGTACACTCCCATCCTGCCACAGTGGCTGCTGCTACCACTCCTTCTTCCAGAATCCTTTCTCTGCTCGGCCGCCCGAGAGCTCTGAAACGGAATCAGGTCCTGTTGCTCTCCCGCTTAGAGCTCTTGGGTGGTTTGCCCTGGTCCTCATTCTGGCTGGAAACCCTGCAGGATCTGGCCCTTCCCTGCCTCTTGCCTCATCCTCCCTCTCCCTGCCTGGGACGCTCCTCCCAGTTTCATGTGTCTGGCTCCTTGTATGTTAGGACTCCTGTCCTTTAAATATCAGCACCCTGGAGAAGCCTTCCTGGGCCATTCAGTCCAGCGAAGCCCCAGTCGCTGTGTCCTGTCACTGTCTTGTCATTCTGGGTGTGGCACAAAGTATCATCCGGGAGTTCCCTACTTCCTTGTCCATCCATCCACCACGATAGGAGCAGGACCTTTTCCACCTGGCTCACCACCTGATCGCAGCTCCTAGAAAGTGCCTCACACATATTAGGTGCTTAGCAAACATTTGTTGAATAATTAAATGAATACTTCTTATTTTTACTGCATGGCTCCTAAAATACATATTGGTTTAATAAATGAGTGAATAAAAAAATTTACAAAGAAACATGATATTGCTTCCTCATAACACTTCCCCCTTAAAAACAAACATGTTATTATCATCTTTTTTAGGGATCATCAGCTTACTGTTTTAAATAATTATATTTCTTCAGAATTACCCACACGTTTAAGACAGAACCCCTTCTAAAAGTCTAGTTTCCATTAGGGAAGGAGTCAGAGGGCTGGGCTGCTCCTAGACCATTCTTGTTGTACTCACATTTCTATTTTTCATTTAAGACTAGGCCATTTTGTCATTATCTTAACAGACGGTGGGCATTGGTTAAAAAATAAATGCAGCATTCAGTTAAAACATCTGCGTGTACGAATTCTGCCATCTGGGTCCTAATCATTCCAGATGAACCTAGTGGCACTGGGAATCTAAATCGGCCAGCGGTCTAAAAATCATTGATCAGTGTACAGACCGGGCTGTAGCGCTCCTGTGCGGATACACTCGATTGCTACTCCCGTATCAGGCTTTCAAGGGTTACCGTGCTGCAGGTGCCAGGAGACTGGTAGTTCTCAGTTCTGGCTGCACGTTAGGATCTCCTGGAAAGATTTTTTTTTTTAATTTATTTTAGAGAGAGAGAGAGCATGAGTGCACACAGGGGGAGGAGCACAGGGAGAGGGAGAATGAACCTCAAGCAGACTCCGAGCTCAGAACAGAGAGCCCGACACGGGGCTCGATCTCAGGATCTCAGATCTCGTGATCTGAGCCGAAATCAAGAGTTGGCTGCTCAGTCATCTGAGCCACCAGGTGCCCCTTCATAGAGTTTTGTTTTGTTTTGTTTTTTTAAATAAGATTTTATTTATTTATTTGACAGAGAGAGACAGCCAGCGAGAGAGGGAACACAGCAGGGGGAGTGGGAGAGGAAGAAGCAGGCTCCCAGCGGAGGAGCCCGATGTGGGACTCGATCCCGGAACGCCGGGATCACGCCCTGAGCCGAAGGCAGACGCTTAACGACTGCACCACCCAGGCACCCCCGTCATAGAGTTTTTTAACTGTGATCGCCGTAAATATTAGTTGAGCCTGTGAGCGTGTGTGTCTCTGTGTTTGAATATCTAATAATGATGTTCAACAGATTTTTCCGTTCAGACTCCATACTGGGAGTTTGAAAACCAGGGCTCTACTACTGCTTTAGTGAGTAATTCACTGTGTGGCCTTTAATTTTAAATTGAAATGCTAGTCCTTAGAGTGGTCACCTCAGGAACAGTGAAGTGTTTATGCTGACCCGGCCACACACCCTGTCCCCTGTCCCCCGCCAGAGACCAGTGTTTGGCGCTTCTCAGACCGAGGGCCTCACTGAACGCTGCAGTGTGTAGACCCAGGGACAGAGCCTGTGACCTTGTCCTCATGACCCTGTCCCCAGCTCCACTAGCTTACCACTAGCTTAACCAATGCCACGTTCCCAGACTGCAAGGGGAGGAGGTGATGGAGACTTGAAGTTCTTCTAAACGGTGTTTTCTTCAGAGCATTTCAAAGGTTTATCTGGACAGAAGTGAGACGTTAAAGATAGGTGCACAGATCTAGACACTAGACACGCACGTGAAAATATCCATAGGCACCTACGTTTGGATTTCATATTGCCGGCTTTATTTCCACAGACATTCGTGTGACCTCATCAGAACCCTGTCATTGTCCCCCCTGAGGACTCTGGGAAGAAAAGTAATGCGCAGAATGACTTTGATAAACTCTTTTTCATTCTCAGAGATGATTTTTCTTTCACTGCCTTTCTTCCTGCTTTTGTTCAGCCCTCTCGTCCTTGAAATATGTTCAGCTAGCAGCCCTTCGTGGTTCATGGGAATTTTCTGTGGCTCCCAGTCTCCCACCCCCCCTCCATCACTCCCTGCCTCCCCCCTGTCAGTAAGAGGGCAGCCTCTATTTGCACAGGTGGAGCCAAGGCCTCACAGACACAGACCCCAGCGGCCCCGGCTGGGCTCAGAATAAACCCCAACATCGCAATGAATGTGGATAAATTCCTTTAGATAGGGCTACAGTCTGTTCTCACTGATAAAAGAAAACTATAGAAATGGCATTTAAAATGAAATAGTGACAGATTTTTGTCAATGAATTAAATCCCTTATTGGGATTTTAGATAATTCCCTTATCTTGGGGTTGGTTTGGGGTTTTTTGGTTTTTTTGTGGGTTTTTTTGCCTTTGTAGTAAGAATCACTCTAGCATTTTACCAAGAGTGAAAATTTTCTTTGCTTTCATTGTCTTTTTTTTTTTTAAGATTTTATTTATTTATTTGTCAGAGAGAGAGAGAACAATAGAGAGCAAGAACAAACAGGGGGAGGGGGAGAGGGAGAAGCAGGCTCCCCAGTGAGCAGGGAGCCCAGTGCGGGACTTGATCCCAGGACCCTGGGATCAGGACCTGAGCTGAAGGCAGATGCTTAACTTTCTGAGCCACCCAGGCGTCCCTTTGCTTTTATTGTCTTAATACTTACCAGATTTTTAACATGTAAGCCAGCTAAACAGTGAGAAAGACTTAAAGAATTTGTAAAAATCAGAAGAACAAGTTTATTATTGTAGATGACAAAACGGGCTATAGTGAACGTAAACCTTATGGGATTGTCCTGCATACTACACAGTTCATTAATGGTATTGATTTTTTTTTGGTTTTTTTGCTTTCTTTAGATTTTTCTTGAAGTGATTGATTTCTCAATGGAGGAAAAAAAATACATTTAAATAAGCCTCTTGGGCCATCAGGGTTTAATTCTATTCTTTAAAAAATTTATATATATAATGCAAAACACTATGAACTGAGGTAAATCGTTTACTCCATAGTCAGTGAGGCAGCTAATGAGTGCTTTATCAAAATTATAGTAGGAAATAATCAATCCTTAGAGGTTTTTCCCCCTAGTGCAGCATTTAATGTAGAATGACACTGTCGTAGAAAGTACCAGGAATCTGGTTCATTGAGAGAGTCCAGGTGTTTTCATTTTCTTCGAGAGAAGTTGCACACTGAATATGCAGTATTAATAAAAGCAGAATGACTTCACTCTCTTGGTTCATTTCTCCCTTTGTCTCTGGGGTTTTAATTTGTCCTTCAATTTCCATAGGGGACACCTGTCTTTGTGCACGCTGGCCCCTTTGCTAACATCGCCCATGGCAACTCTTCAGTGTTGGCTGATAAAATCGCCCTGAAACTGGTCGGTGAAGAAGGATTTGTAGGTAAGTCATTTCTGTTAAATTCAGTTGTTGTAGAATACGGAAGAAATCTAAAAGTTGATGACTGAGCAAGAGTGCTGTCCATTCTGATTCGAAATTTATTCTTTTAGACCCACCTTTCATAGATGGTCTCATTGTTGGAAAAGCCCTATGGTCTGGTCTATATAGTGGTCTATATAGTGAAATGGTCTGGTCTATATAGTGAAGTGATGTTGTGCTCAAACCGTAGGTCCTGATGTCAGGTACCCATGGGTTTGAATATGAGCTCTGACACTTGCTGCTGGAGTGATTTTGGACACATTTTAATGACCTCTGAGCCTCGGTCTTCTCATCTATAAAATGGTGATTATAATAGGGTATCAAACCTTATAATAGAGTTATTGTGAAGACCAAATGAGATTATTTATTCACTCAGCCAGTGTTTATTGAGAACCTACTGTGCACAGGGCATGCTAGCAGAGCTGGAAACACACGGTGAGGAAAAGAGCCCCAGCCTGCCTTCACGGAGCATGCTGCCTGGAGCGCCGTGTAATTAGTAGAAGCGCTCGTTCACTGTTAGCTGTCACTAGCAGGAGAGATCAGTTGGCTCTTCCTCAAATCGGAGTATGTTTTTGTGTCGAATGGAGGGGAGATTCCCAGCCGTTAGACCTGGAAATTCTAATTGGTAGGACTTCAGTCTCGGTGCTGCTGTCAAGGTGTCCTTTGCGGTGCCTGCTTCTCTTCAGTTTTCGATGGACATTCCAGTCAGGAAGAGGGGGCAGCTGCCATCGAGTTTGCTCAGTCAGGGCTAGCCCCAGTCCCACCTGTGAGGTGGAGGCAACAAAGGACAAACGAATAACCAGGATTCTTGGAATAACACCACCATTCGACATCCGAGAGCCCACACTGGTGGATTCTCACATGCCAACGGGCAGTTGCCACTTGCCACATTCGTGCCTGTCATCATCAAGTCTAGCAGTGGCTTCTTTCACGCTAATCACCAGCCTTGTATCAAACTCAGAAGTGAGTTATTTTACTAGAAAAGATTCTACCGGGCTAAAGAACTTAGCACTGCACTTTTATGCTCGGCCATTATAAAGTTCCGTCAGGGTTATTGAGGCTGTTTTTAAGAATTCCCTGTAGACATGCAGTCAGAATCCAATGAGAATTTATGTAGTTCATTCCTCAAGGCCTGTATTGTGTAGATCTTGTGTACTTTGCCGCTTTGGTACCGAATCCACTGAGAGTGGCTAGACGTGCCGTCTAAATGGATTTGCTCAATTGATCACAGCATAATCGTAGCGCTAATGGACCAGGAGTCTGGGAAGGGCAGGCACTGAAAAGTTGGGTGCTTACGTGAAGTGGTGGTTCTAAGGCATCAGCTCCACAAATAAAAGAGCTTCTGGAAGAAAGCACTCTATTTTGTGCTGACAGAGCTCTGTGCTCCTGTATCAGTCCTTACTTCTTCCGTGTTTATATTTATAGAATACGTGTTATTGCAGCAAAGCCTCTTTAAAGGTATAGACTGATGATGTATGCAAAACATACTAGCTTTCTGTGTGACCTTGGACCCTTCTAGTAGCCTCTCTGGGATGTCCCTTGTAGACAGTCTCATGTGAAACAGGAGAGATGAGGAATTGCGTATGGATGGGCAGCCATGACCCTGAGATAGAATCTGGGGGGTCGTAAGCCTAACTGGTAGTGTGACCTGAGGTAGATTACCTAGCTTCTCTAGGGTTCAGTTTCCTCTTTTCTTAACTGCGGTATTTTAAGGAATAGTATCAAATGAGAAATTGCTGTGTAACCATGGCGAACCAAAGTCAGTGATTTTGCTGATGCCTTCTATGACCTCTTCTAGTCTAAGAGGCTGTAAATGGGGGAGAATTCAGTGACAAAATCTGTCCGCTGCCAGATGGTTGAGAGTGCTAGCTCTGGAGTCAGAGTAACGGGCTCCACTCCTTTCAAGTTGTGTTTTGTCAGGCAACTGAACCCTTCTTAGCCTCCGTTTCCTTATCTGTAGAAGGGGCTTTAAACAGGGCTTGCTTCGTAGGTTTGAAATGAGGTTTGAAGGAGACCGCTTGCTAGGTCCTGGCACAGCACCTGACGCATGGTGAGACTCGGTGATGATTCTTCGCCACTCCTCATTATTACTCCCCCCATCATTGATCCGTGGCTAATAAAGGTTACCTTTCCCCTTTTTAAGTTAGGGTTTTGGGGGGCTTTTTTGGATAGTGATTTTATTTTTAACTGTAGTAGAATACATCTAACAAAATTTATCATTTTAACCATTTTTAAGCGTGCTGTGCAGTAGTCCAGTACTTTTGCATTACCGTGCAACCATCGCCACCGTCCATCTCCAGGACTCTTCATCTTGCAAAACTGAAACTCTGTACCCATTAAACAACAACTCCCCACTCTCCATTCCCCCAGCCCCTGGCAGCCATCTTTCTACTTTCTGTCTGAGTTTTCGACTGTTCCCCATATCAGTATATGTGCTCTTTTATGACTGGCTTATTTCACGTAGCATAATATCCTCAGAGTTACCCGTGTTGGGTCATCTGTTCAAACTTCCTTGCTTTTCAAGTCTGAATAATACTCCAGTCTATGGATGCCACATTTTGTTTACCCACTCATCTGTCTGTGAACACGTGGCTTGCTTTCACCTTTCGGCTATTGTGAATAATGCTGCTATGAACCTGGTATGCAAATACCTCATTTTATGTTAGTTTTAATATATAAAGATCACGCTTCAGTGTGTATAACTATGTGACTTGCATAGATATGTGTAGCTCACACATGACTCAGGACCTATAATGTTAAACTCTCACGAAGGTGGTACCCTGATGCGTTGGCTGCACTGGCTTGTTGGAAGCAAAGCCAAGGTATTGAACTGTGGGAGCAGGGCACGATCAGGAAACAATGCTCTTACCCCCATTCTCTGGTCAAGCCTGATCTGTGGGCTGCCTTGGATGAAATCTGTGGTAGATCCCTCCCTCTCAATTAATATCCTGGTTCCTTGAAAAAAAAAAACGTTTTAATTCCTCTAATCACTTTCTGTCATAAGAATAGTCTCATTTAAAAAAAAATGTGGGTGCAGTCTTACATAAAAATAACTCCAAATTCCATTCAAATTTAAGTCTCTCCCATCTTGGGCCTGCGTTTGGCTGAAAATGGGGAGGGAACTGGGGCTTCTTCTCTGTCCCCCATCACTTTGTACTTAGTCTGCCTCTGGCCTGTCCAGGGTTGAAGCTTTGACATTCGTTGGTAGCCATCCAGCCTCTTCTAACAGAGGACCCACACTCTTGGCAGAAACCCTCTGGGCAGTAGGATACATTGCTGCTAATTCGGTACCTGATCTCCAGGCCCCACAGACCTTCGACCTGTGACCTTACCATTGGCAGGAGTGCAGTTACATCTCTCGCCTGAGTCTCTGTTCCGCTGCAGGGGCTGTTTCTCTTCAGCCTGCAGACTTCTAGTCACCCCCAACCCACCACTGTGTCCCTCTAAGGCAGGGACACCACTTCCAGTTGTGCGTTTAAAGCCTCATCCTCGAGCTCCGCATCCTTTCCCCTGGGACGTGGGCAGTGGGATTCTGCACACTGATAACTTTCTTTGAAGAACTCCTTGCCTGGCCTCTAACTTTATCAACCCTTTGAAAATGCAAGGTAGCTGCTGGGCTAAAGGATACAGAATCTGTTTTCAAATAATGTCTTTGCAAATGCTGCTGGGTTTAGCTTCATCCTTTAACATGAGAGCGGTTGACACCTTTTGGGGGCTTCAGACAAAAGTGAAACCAAAAGAGCCCCATTTTAACGTCCTCCCACAGAAGTTAAATGCAATAGACATAGGTTTTTATCTGAAGCCTGTGAGAGAATTTATGTCCTTAGAAAAGTCATTGTTTATAGAAGTCTATGCCTCTTAAGATATAAAAAGCCCAAATCCAAAAGAAGATTGATAATTTGAATTATGTTAAAAAACAAATTGTGTGTGGGGCGCCTGGGTGGCACAGCGGTTAAGCGTCTGCCTTCGGCTCAGGGCGTGATCCCAGTGTTATGGGATCGAGCCCCACATCAGGCTCCTCTGATATGAGCCTGCTTCTTCCTCTCCCACTCCCCCTGCTTGTGTTCCCTCTCTCGCTGGCTGTCTCTATCTCTGTTGAATAAATAAATAAAATCTTTAAAAAAAAAACACACAACAAATTGTGTGTGAAAAGATACAGGATTTAAAAAACAAGTGACAGAGTAGGAGAAACCTTTGTAGGGGTAATAGACAAATGACTAGCATTTGGAATATATATAAATCACCAAGGATTATGGATTCATTTTTTTTTTAAGACAAGTGATCCAATAGAAAAATGGGCAAAAGGTTTGAAAGGGTAATTTACAGAAAAAGAGCAATCTGACAGAATTTCTGGGTCAAACTGAAAATGAGCAAACGATCTAGCGACTTCAGTTCTATGTCATATTTTGGAAAAGAAGTAACTGAGGATTTATGTAAGTCCTTTGAAGTGATTTACTCCAGTACACTTGTACTGAGCTTCTGCTGTTATGTCAAGTAATATATGGTAGGAGCTGGGAATCGGAGATACAGGACATGTTTCTTAGCCTCCAATAATTTATAATGTGGTGTGAGACGTAAGCCCATAAACCTCTGTGGTAAGTGCAATGCACTTATGAGATTAAGTATCGGATTGATTAAGGAACAACCTTAAGAGATGATGGGCATCTCTTAGAATTTTCCCCGTACTATGGGTTTTGTGAGGTGTATTTAGTCTTAATTTTTTGTTCTATCCCAACACACACCAGGAAGGAATTGTTTTGTCTACTCTGCAATAATTATTCTCAGATAATGGAATCAATATTCCATTTAGGCTAAAAATAGAGTGAAACTTATTTAATTACAGTTGGCCCTTGAACAGTTTGGTGGTTGGGGCACTAACCCCCATCCTGTGCAGTTAAAAATCCCCATATAACTTTTGACTCCCCCACAACTTAACTACCAATAGCCTACAGTTGATTAGAGCCCTACCAATGACATAAACAGTCAGTTGACACATACCTTAAGGTAAAGCAAGCTAGATAAAAGAAAACAGTATTTATAGTTTTTTTTTAAGGCGCATTTATTTATTGGGGGGGAGTAGAGGGAGAGAAAGAATCTCACGTAGACTCCCCACTGAGTGCAGAGCCCCATGTGGGGCTTGACCCCAGGACCCTGAGATCATGACCTGAGCCAAAATCAAAGAGTCAGCCACTGAACCCACTGAGCCACCCAGGCACCCCTAAAGAAAATAGTATTAAGAAAATCATAAAGGGGGGCACCTGGGTGGCTTAGCTGTTAAGCGTCTGCCTTCGGCTCAGGTCATGATCCCATGGTCCTGGGATCGAGCCCCACATCGGGCTCCATGCTCAGCGGGAAGCCTGCTTCTCCCTCTCACACTCCCCTTGCTTGTGTTCCCTCTCTCGCTGTCTCTCTCTGTCAGATAAATAAATAAAATCTTAAAAAATATATCATAAAGAAAATACATTACAGTACTATACTGTATTTATCAAAAAGAAAATCTGGGGGCACCTGGGTGGCTCTGTCGGTTAACGGTCTACCTTTGGTTCAGGTCATGATCTCAGGGTCCTGGGATCGAGCCCCATGCTGAGCTCCCTGCTCAGCAGGGAGCCTGCTTCTCCCTCTCCTCCTCACTTGTGCTCTGTCGCTATCTATGTCTCTCTCTCTTTCTCTCTCAAATAAATAAATCTTTAAAATATATATATTTTTTTAAAAGAAATTCTGTATATACGTAGACCCATCCAGTTCATACCCATGTTGTTCAGCCAACTGTAATTGCACAAATTTATCAGACTAGACCAAAATATTCCCTGACAATTTGGGGGGGAAATGCTGTGGTCCCCGTGATAGCTGTTTCTATTCCTCCTTTAGCCAACAGTCCTCATGGGAGTCCAGTAAACCTCCATTCACTGCTGTAAAAGCAAACATTTCTTTGGCATCAAATCCTAATCATGTGTTATTTTTTAAAAAATAAGAAGAAAGAAAAGGAAAACAACATTGAGTTTCTAGGCTCTAATAAGTTATCTCATTTTTAAACTATTTGTAAGGATTTCAAACTTACACATGATCCTTGGTTTTTTAAATTTGCTTTCTGTTTTCTTAATTTGGTTTTGATTCCCAATTCGAATGAATACCTTTGCTTCACTCTGGAATTCAGCATACACTTGTACGCGTTTAAGCTAGGAGTTCTTAACGGGTGGTTACCCGCCACCCCTCCCATAATTAAATACAGAATTATATACGTACATATGTGGTTGTTGGGTGGTTTTTTTTTTTTTCCTTTTTTTAACAAGAGAAGGGCTCCACGACTCTCATTAGATTTTTCAAAGGGGTCCCTGATCCAAAACAGATCAAGACCCAGGTCTTCTCATAGCCTAGGATGCTGTGTGACATTTCGCCATACTTCCTTTATAGTGACCTGTATGAAGCTTTGGTAGTTTTTGATGTTTCACTTATATTTGACATTGAGCGTCCTCTTCCGAAGTGCTGGTCAAGACATTGCCGATTCTCCCCGGGCTGCCGGGGTACCTACGCACAAGCAGACTGTGTGTCAGAAGAAAACTTAGAGCAATGTCCAGCGGTTAAAATCATGCACTGAGCTTCGCCCTGAATGTTTCAGAATTAGGGTTTCGAGATCAGAATAAATAACCATGGTCATTCTAAGACACACTGAGAATGATTGGGACGCAAAGGCTCGTTAACATATTCATTAAAATGCTGCCATTCTCTGGGCGGTTCCCGAGCTGCAGACCTGTGCTCCAGACCAGCGGGTCGTCTGCATTCTGCCCGAAGCCTGAAACAGTTCTGGGGGCGGGGATTGTTAACCTCATTTTACACATGACACAACTGAAGCCTAGAGAGATGACGGCACGTGTGCTCTGTCAGCCAGCCAGGAAGAGGAAGAGGACACAGCCTCAGGGCCCCTCTCACCGAAACCTGTGCAGGTGGTCAGTTGGCTGCTCTGCCTACAGTGATTTTCTCATCGCTCTTTAGCTGGTTCCCGTCCACTCCCATGAAAAAACACCAAGTTTCAGATGACCTGTCTGCAGCGGATAGCCACAACTTAAAATCCTACCAGTGTAATTATATTGTGCCGATCTGTAATAATGTATGCCAACGGTGGTGGGATACTTTTGGGTTTTCTTTCTTTCTTTCTTTCTTTCTTTCTTTCTTTCTTTCTTTCTTGCTTCTTTCTTTCTTTCTTTCTTTCTTTCTTTTAATTATTATTATTTTTAAAAATTTTAATTCCAGTGTAGGCTTGTTTTTTTTTTTCCTTCTTCTTCTAAGATCTTCTTTTCTCCAGACTGCTTTAAAAGATGTTTCTCCCAGGGGTGCCTGGGTGGCACAGCGGTTAAGCGTCTGCCTTCAGCTCAGGGCGTGATCCCGATGTTCTGGGATCGAGCCCCACATCAGGCTCTTCTGCTATGGGCCTGCTTCTTCCTCTCCCACTCCCCCTGCTTGTGTTCCCTCTCTCGCTGGCTGTCTCTATCTCTGTCAAATAAATAAAATCTTTAAAAAAAAAAAAAAAGATATTTCTCCCTAATACAGTACTAATTAAAGGTTATCTTGTTAAGTCACAACATTTATTGCTCCCCTTACTTGTCCATTGCCCTTTCGCAAACCATTTAAATCTTGCTCCTTAGGCTTCCGGAAACCCTGCTGGCGGCTTCACCCGGTCACCAGCTTATTGCCTGTTTCCATATTTATTGCCATCAAATTTTAAATATCCTTTCATTTGGGTAGAAGAGAACCAGACCAAACTAAACATACCTATAATTTCACCCACCCTTTAAAAAAATCTGACATCAAAAGGTCTCCCAGCTTTCTAAGCTGGTATTCTCCCAGACCTCACTCTGTTTACATTGTATAGAAACACAGATCTCAGCCTAGGCTCTGTTTTTATTAGGGTACTCCCAATTTTTTTTCTTCCAGTGATTGTATTCATAATTAAATCAAGGACAAGAAGTGAGGAGGTGTCCGTCACGTGCTAACCTTTGGGTAAACTACTCATCACCAGTGGTGTTCTTTAAGCCTGATGTTCAGGAAGCCCAGGAAGGGAAGGCGGTTTTCACTGTCCTGGGAGTTCGAATGTCTCTAATGTACCTTGAGGCCTAATCGCGTTCTCCCTTGCTCTCGGGACTGGTCCTTATTCCACCCCACCTTTCTCTGCCCATGCTTCTGTGTAAAGTCACTCACCCTTCATTCTTTCATCAGCTAGTCTTCTGCCCTTAAAAAAAAAAAAGTGTAAAAAAAAGTGAAATATACTGAGTATACAGTATCCAAGAAAGTGTGCAGATTAATGTAATAAATGCCTATTTTCCCATCACTCAGTTGTGTCAAAATCATAATATATGGCTATGTGTACTTTAGGGTTTGTTTTTTTTTTAATAAAACATTCGACACAAGAGTTGAGGTCCCTGTGAATCCCTCGCTGACCTCATTCCCTTTTCTCCTTCTCTAGAGGAAGCCACTATCCCAGGTTAGGGATTATCAGTTCCAGGCATGGTTCATACTCTTATTCTGTGAGTATGTTTTTGCAAAAGATCTACAACAGAGATTCTTGGACCTTCTCTGTTCATGTAGTGTCTCAGCAATTGTTTCCTAAGCTAGAGGAGGCCAACAGAAATACCTAACATGTCCATTTATTAAGTAGTTAGGTCCAAACAACTTCATAGATATTTATGTCTTGATACCTTAGTAGCTGTCTGAAAAAAAAGAATACATATAAATTGAAAGGAAAGATACTGTTTCATTTTTAAATAGCCACTGTAAGTTATTACTGAGATGTGTGTCCTTGTTGGGCACTGAACAACTTCTTGGTCCTTGGAATTGGTCGACGCTTCAAATCATTTCCTGTTCCCCATTGGCTTTCACACCGTTCTTGCTCTTTCTTCAGCAACCGCCAAAAATTTGGCTTCACAAATATATGATGTCATTGAAAGGCGTGCAGGGCAGTAAAGTTGAAACCATGAACTCAAGGTGGAACTGGCAGGCCTCAACAGACATCAAGTGTTACCGAGCTTCCCTGCAAACTTGAAAATGCCGCATGGCTCCTCAAGGTGGAACTGGCAGGCCTCAACAGACATCAAGTGTTACCGAGCTTCCCTGCAAACTTGAAAATGCCGCATGGCTCCTCCGAGTTCAGTGCAATGGCTCAGGACAGCTCAGCACATCAATTTGGGAACCACAGATATGCGGCCTGTTTCTGTAGCATTTTATATGTTCTAAAATTTTGTGCATTAATGAATCTTTCTATCTGCATTGCGCTACAAGAGGGATCAGCAAACTTTTTCTGTAAAGGGCAAGGCGAGTATGTTAGGCTTTGTGAGTCATAGCATCTCTGTGCAAGTATTCAACTGCAGAAGCAGCCACAGGGAAACCCTAAAACGCAGGAAGGAAACGTGTTCCAATAGATTGATTTATTCATGGACTCTGACATTTGAATTTCATCTAATTTTCACATGCAATGAAGTATTAGTCCTCTTTTTTTTTTTTTTCCAAACATTAAAAGAAAAAGTTGCAGGCCACCCAAAAGCAGAAGGCAGGCTATTTTTGTTCAACCTGACATTTCCGCATTTATCCGAGTAGCTGTGATCAGAGAAGCCTCATCCAACCCGTAGTGAAGTCTCCCTTGGCATGGACGTCAGCACGTGCATTTGTACGCTCTTCCTTCAGGGCCACTAAGATTCCTTTTTGGTGTTCTGTTTCAAATAATGCTACCGGGAACATTCTAGTCTGTGTCTCTGAGAATACGTGCACAAGTCTCCGTGCAAAAGTCCTCGAGGGTCTGTTCCCAGGAGTGAGATGTTAGGAGTTATATTCTGAATATGAGCACTTGGCCATTATGTGTTCCGAGTATCTTCTCCCATGCGTGCCTTGTCTTTTAAATGTGTTCGTTGTACCTTTTCTCTTTCCACCCTTTCTCTTCGAGATTTCTGCTTTTGGATTCATGATCTATATTGGCTTTTAAAATACTGCCTCTTACATGTAGGCCTTTAATTATCTCAAAATTTATGTTTGTTTAGGGTGGCCCTTTTCCCGAAGTCATACCACATGTGAAATTTTTTCCTCCACCGTAATTCTTTTGGAGGTGGCTGTGAGCCTCAGACCTAAAAAAAAAAAAAAAAAAAAAAAGGCCAAGCAGATTCAGTAGATTTAAATTAGTCAGGAGCTCAGCTGCCCTCATCCCGTGTCCTATTCAAGGCCGCTGCGGATGGTGGGGTCTGCACCCGGAGCTGCTCCTCAGTCTACCTACTCTGGCAGAGTGAGGGTCTTCCCCCCCCCATCCTGTCTCCCCAGGGAAGAGCAGCCAAACAGATGGTTTCCCCAGAGCTGCTTCTCAGCCACAGAGACCAGGGCTTTCTGCAAGAAGGAGATCCATGCATCATCCCCCCTGACTATTCTGCTGTAGCTGCTGGACTTGCTTTCGCAGTGGTACCTGGTTTTCAGGGAAGTGCCTCTTCTGATCCCGTGTTGTCCGGCTCTGAACATTTGCATAAAAGGTCCCGTGGACCCTTGTAAAGAAAGGGCTTAATTTTATGGCCTATTTACTTTTCTGTTTGACAAGATACTTTGAATAAAACTATCTTTTGCCATACTTTCAGTTTATCTATTCGATTTTTATTTGTGTTACTCATATGGTCTCTAAATATAAAATCAGTCTAGAAGTGGTTTTGAGATAAGGAAGAAAGAACCTTCACTATGGAAGATGACAAAAACGTCAGGTCTTTACGATCTAGCTCAGAGAAAAAGGAGTACATGATGATACCTATTTTCTAGAATTGTTTTGCAGAAGAAGAATACAAAACATTTATCCCCTTTGTTGTAGTAAAGTAATTGAAGGGTTTTCCATTAGAAGCCTAGTTTCTGTTTGTCTGTCTCCATGGTGCATTTGGGATAGTAAATTATGAGAAGTCATGCCCCCCCCAACTGTGATCCCATTTCTCTGCTTCTCCACAAAGTGCCTACCATCCTGAGTTTTATGTATTGATGATCAGACTTTTTAGTTATTGCTGCCAACTTCCTTGTATTTTGTATGTATCAACTCTTTCATAAAAAATTTATTTTAAAACTTAGAAACAGGATTTGTTAATTAATGGTCACCCAGATTTTACAACCTGACCTTTCAAAGTTTTGGTGGAATTAAGTTAGAGTAATATTAAGTTACCCTAATATTTTTTTGTTCCTGTTTTGGCCGATAACAGTTTCAAGGTCATTTTCTGCTATATACACTGAAAATCAAGATAATGGAGATGATTTTCCACAGAGCAGCCAAATGTATTAGATTGCCGGCTCCAGCTGCCTGGGTTTGCTTGTTTATTTGTTTGTTTGTTTTTATTCAAGTGTAGTCAACATACAGTGTTCTGTTACTTTCAGGCGTACAACACAGCGATTCAACAATTCTGTACGTTGCTCAGTGCTCATCACGATAAGTGCCCTTCTTAATCCCTTGTCACCTACCTCACCCATCCCCCAACCCACCTCCCCTCTGGTAACCGCCAGTTTATTCTCTATAGTTAAGAGTCTGTTTCTTTGTGTTTTTTTCCCCTTTGTTTTATTTCTTAAATTCCGCTTATGAGTGAAATCATATGGCATTTGTCGATGTCTGACTTATTTCACTTAGCATGATACCCTCTAGGTCCATCCATGTTGTTGCAGATGGCACGATTTCATTCTTTTTTATGGCTGAGTGATACTGCCTTGTATATACACCACCTCTTCTTTACCCGTTCATCTATCGATGGACACTTGAGTTGCTTCCATTATCTTTGCTATTGTAAATAATGCTGCAGTAAGCCTAGGGGTGCATATATCTTTCCAATAAATATCCAAAGAAAACTAAAACATTAATCCAGCTGCCTAGCTTTGAATTGTCCTCTGCCGTGTCCTGGACGTGTCCTTGGGTAGGTCACTTAACCTCTCCAAATCACAGTTTCTCCCATACCTATCACAAGGCTTGTTCTGTGAAGGACATGCAGTCATGCTGGGAAAAGTACGGGCTCGCCCCACACGGAACAGTGGACATCAGCTACTATTACCACCTTAAGATGCCAAGGATCTTTACTTTTTAGATAACTCTACACAAATACTAATTCATTTTTCAAGTGAAGAATAGCTGTATGAGTACGCTTGATGAAACTCATAAGAAACTCAGAGGGATTTGAGTTGTGCCAATGGGAAACACTATTGCTTGTATCCCTTCTCACACAAAGGCATCCAGGACCATCCACACAGGATCTAAGAGATCTAAGGAAATTGCATTGCTTCAAATACCCTCCTTTCGGGCTAGGGAAATCCTTCTCGAAGGCCTTGTTTGAAATGCTTTGTGGTTACCAGTGAGAAAGCCGGATGCCCTGGAGCCCAGCAGATCACAGGTGCACGCTATCATTCCAGCACATCTCTCTGTCTTGCCTAAGCCTTGCACTACTCTGGAATGCAAAAGAGCTCAAGAAACTTAAACTCGAAAATTGTTGAGAAACAATGCAGAGAGTCTTTGCAGTGGCATTAAACATTAAAATTAAAAACATATGGTCTGAAATTCAACTGGCGTATTTAACATCTCAAATATACTCTGGTGCCAAAAGGGATGCTAATCAAAACATGAAGGATTCGGCTTCTTATTTGGGAAAGACCATCACTGCCAAGGGGAGAGAGGCAGGATGCAAATCATTTTGCAATTTGAAAAAATAGAGTAGCAAAGTCATGTTGTATATGCTACTTTTAGCCATCTTGCAGAGTCGATAGGTCCAATACTCTTGCTTTAATTTCCCGGTGCATAAGGGTAAGAATTTCACCTAGGGGAAATATAAATATCCTGGGAACATCCCATATATATGTAATATAAAACAAATACCTTTTGTTTGTTGAAGTAATACTCTAATCATTATAGAAAAGTCAGAAGCTTTTCATAAGAGGAGAATTCAAGTCATACCCAGTATAGTCCATACAGATATTTCACATTTTGTTCTAATACTTTCCTTCTTCTATGGGGGCTTCCATGTAAAGGATGGTTGTAATCCTATTGAGATGAGTTACTCACTTTTATCTATTTATGTAGACCTTGTAAAGTCTATAGGTCCAACACGCTTCTGAAAAAAAGCCATTCTCCAAATGTTTCTCCTCTTTCCGCTGTGCCCACCCTCACCGTTCCCCACCATGTACTCTCTTATTAGTTAGTCTGTTCTCTCCGATGCTCTGATGGTTGGTTCTGAGCTTCATCCTGCTCAGCTCTTAGCCTTATCGGGTGGGGTTTCTCTCCTCTTCATTAAAGCTCTTTCTAAACAGCCTCTCCGGGCTCTCCTCCCAGCCGCTCCTTCCCGTGCCGTCCCTTTGTGGGAAC
Organism: Ursus maritimus; assembly: GCF_017311325.1. Classification (NCBI taxonomy): domain Eukaryota; kingdom Metazoa; phylum Chordata; class Mammalia; order Carnivora; family Ursidae; genus Ursus; species Ursus maritimus. The sequence continues at coordinate 55,216,665 of NW_024423675.1, forward strand.
GCCCCGTCTGTTCACAGCTGTATCCCTGGCTTCTCTGTAAAGAGTCATCAAATGTCTTCCCAATTCCGAGAACTTACAGAGGCAGGCAAGGGAACAGTCCATAACTTTTTCATCAACATTTCAACTACATTAGAAACTGTTCTGAGTGGTCAGGTGTTTGCACACACGTATAAGACCGAGTGCACAGGGCAGGCATGAATGCAGAAGGATTAGGTGTTGTTGGCCACTCAGATGTCACAAGTGGTTATTGTCATTGGTGACATGATCTTCTGAAAAAGTACACAGCTCATGGCAAAGTTAAGGCTAACCTTTCTTCAGTGTTCACTGTTGTTTGCATTCCTAGAAAAATGGGTTTATATTGATGGTTTGAAAAAATATTACATTTCTATGTGAAAGAAACTAGGGGGAAGGTTCTAGGCTCCTGTAATTATAAGCAGGTTTTTCAACTACAGCAGTGTCTGGAGGGACAATCCTGTGGGCAGGGGACAAATCTTTGTTGGAACTACTATGCATGTTGCAAGATGCCCAGCATCCTGGCCCCATCCACAGCTCCTCCCACTCACAGACCACCAGATAGACCCCCCCCCCCCGGTAGTACCCCTCTGTTGGGTGCTGACAACCTTTCCACTCCTCTGTTCTTTCATCTGTAAAGCCAGGGAAAACCATGCATCTAAAGTACATGGGACAGTTCCTGGCATGTATAAGTGTTTACTCCTAGGGACAAGAGTTTACCTTCCTTGAGGACCTGCTGTGTGCTGGGCGCCCTCCTGGGGGCTTTTACGTGTTATATATGTTTATGTGTTTTATAATCACCCTAGGAGATAGTTACCAGGACAACCTCCATGTTACAGGTGCAGAAACAGGAACATCAGTGTGAATTCGTAGTTTGTCTGAAGGCAGACAGGTAGTGTAATGGGGATCAGGGATTTGAACCTAGGTTTTTGGCCCCAGAGCCCTTGTTCTTCCCACTGTGTCTTACTGCTTCCTCAAAGATCACTGACAACATCAGAGGGCCTGTGCAGATCTCCTAGTGAGTACTAGGTGTTTTTTGAATGAAAAATTATTATAATACACATGAGTTGACTGAATGACTTACCTGCTGGTAAATGTGTGTGAATTTCCACTATGCTTTTAATGGTGAATATGGGCATATTTGCCAGGTAGTTTGTTGAAGCAGTATTTAAATAAATTGAAGAGTAATTAAATAAAAAGAGTAAAAAAAATTGGGGAATGTTTTGAAAAAAGTTTTGAACTTTAGGAATGTCTACCCTAACCTCAACCACTTACATTTACGAAATGCCAGTTTATTTTCAATGAGATATCTAGCCCATCCGTAGTTAAGATTTATGCATATTCTAAATAATGTTCCTAATGTAATTGTGCTTACCATCGTAAAATGTGGAGTTAAAATAGATCCTTGTCAAGACATGTTTTACGGAGATTAGAACTATGAAAGTCAACATAAAATGATTTTAAAATGTGATCCAGAGATTAAACTTGAGGTTTGAAATTTACAAAATGCATAGGCTTTTTAAGGAGGTTATTAAGATCCAGTGTGCAGTGAATGACTTCTAAATTTCCATTGTGTGACTGTTATTTTATCCTATCTTAGCTGAGAACTTTGAGCCTAAAGAGAGTCAAATTACCCTTTCCTAATATGTAAATTGTAGTTTAGAAAATTGTAATTCCATGAGGTAGTTTTAAACTCTTAGCAATGTTTGGTATAATTACAATATTGTACTGTTCTTACTCAAAGAAAGCAATAGAATTTCTGGCAAGGAATATTAGGAAACTGGTAACTGTTAAGGAACAGTGGAGCCTTTTGTGGACCTCTTTACATCTTCTGGGGGGCAGAGAAAGAAAAATTAATTATTAGTGTTTTCTAAAACCCTCCTCTCCTACCAGGTTCAACCATAAATGTTGTTTTATCTATTAATACTTTGGGGGTTCTTTTATTTTTTTTTTTAAAGATTTTATTTATTTGATAGAACAAGAGAGAGGGAGAGAGAGAAAGCAAAAGTGGGGAGAGGAGAGGGAGAAGCAGCCTATCTGCTGAGCAGGGAGCCCAACACAGGGCTCGATCCCAGGACCCCAGGGTCATGACCCGAGCCGAAGGCAGACACTTAACCGACTGAGCCACCCAGGTGTCCCTATCTATTAATACTTTGATACAAGTAATATCAATTTTAAAAAACTACCCAAGATTTAAAAGAATCATGGTTGGTTGCAAAGTGTTTGAGTATCGTGTTCAAAATAAAGCAGAAAAGGGATACCTGAGTGGCTCAGTCAGTTGGGTGTCTGACTCTTGATCTCAGCTCCAGTCTTGATCTCAGGTCGTGAGTTAAGGCTCCAAGTTGGAGGGAAGGGGGAGGGAGGGAGGAAAGCAGAGTAAAGAAGTAACTTTAGGGATGAAAGCAGCATCTCAGTGGAATAATAAAGACAATGCAGTGGAACAGTTTAAATAGAATTGTAAAACAGAAGTTCATGATCAGCCTCATACTAAACGGTGACGTGCTGAAGGCGTACCTGGCGTATTCAGAAACATGACAAGAATGTGGATCACTGCTGTTACTCTTCATTATTGTGGGAGTCCTAGCCAGTGCAACAAAGCAAGAACATTAACAAAATTTTTAAAAATTGAATAGAGGAGACTAATGTTCTTTTATTTACATACAGTATGATTCTATCACTAGAAAATTGAAGAAATTTATTTTAAATAATAAAAGTTTTGGCTGATGAGTTGGATGCAATGTAAATAAGTAAAAGCCAATAATTTCCCTTTAGGTCATCCATAAAAAGATACTATAATGTGGGAAAATAACCCTTTTATATGCGTCCCCCAAATCATTAAATACTTAATACTTAGAAGTAAATGTAACAAGAAGTGAACATGGAGGAAAAAAAAATCTATCAAATTTTATTGAAAGACACAGAGCAGGACCTGAGTCATAGTGAGGCGACATGTCCCATGTTCTTGGATGGGAATAATCCATCCTGAACAATCATCATTCCTCTGTCAAACTAATATATAAAATTACTATGGTATACCATGCCCTACTAACCTGTACTATTCAATGCCGTGCTACACTCTCTGACATAGTTACCATAAAAGCTATGCAGGAAGATGAACTTCATGGTTAAATTAATAACAACATGTGTCTAAATTCTACCAAAATAAATTCATGAGGATAGACAAAAAATTTAAAAGAGTAATGAATGATGGTTGACCTACCTAACTCTCGATATCAACACGGGCTAATGCTGTCACAATAATAGAGGTAGACAAAGAAATGATACCAAATAGAGTCTCCCTAAATAGACTTACTCCATTATATGTAGAAATTACTGATTTCATAAAGATGACATTCAAATTGGTGGCTGATGGATGGATTAATGATTAAATGATGCTTGGACATTTGGCTATTAATTTTAGAACACAAACCTCAGGGGTGCCTATGTGGCTCCGTTGGTTAAGTGTCCAACTCTTGGTTTCGGCTCAGCTCTTGATGCTCAGGGTTGTGGCATCAAGCCCAGAGTCGGACTCCCTCTCTCTCAAATAAATAAATCTTTTTAAAAACCCACCAATTTCAGAGCCCTGTATTACAATATAGTCAGAATTAAAATAGATAAAAATTTTAATATGAAAATTAAAAACTTAATACTTCAAGATAGGGGCGCCTGGGTGGCTCAGTAGGTTAAGCATCTGTCTTCAGCTCAGGTCGTGATCTCAGGGTCCTGGGATTGAGCCCCACATTGGGCTCCCTGCTCAGTGGAGAGTCTGCTTCTCCTTCTCCCTCTACCTGCCATTCTCTCGCTCTCTGTCAACTAAATAAATCAAATCTTAAAAAAAAAAAAAGACTTCAAGGGGCGCCTGGGTGGCACAGCGGTTAAGCATCTGCCTTCAGCTCAGGGCGTGATCCCGGCGTTCTAGGATCGAGCCCCACATCAGGCTCCTCCACTATGAGCCTGCTTCTTCCTCTCCCACTCCCCCTGCTTGTGTTCCCTCTCTCGCTGGCTGTCTCTATCTCTGTCAAATAAATAAATAAAATCTTTAAAAAAAAAACAAAAAACTTCAAGATAAAAACAAAAAAAGTTTAATATTACTGGTGTAACATCAAGGTTATTAAGAATAGATTTATATGAAACATGAAAAGATGTTCATGATATATACAGTAAAAGAAACGAAGTTACATAACTATTTTATATCTCATTTTTAAAAATTTTGCAATGAGTATCTGTACTGTATATGCAATGAAAAGATATAGAAAATCTATAGCAAGTGCGCCTGGCTGATTCAGGCAGTGGAGTGTGTGACTCTTGATCTTGGGGTCATGAGTTTGAGCCCCACGTCGGGGGCGTCTTTTTAAAAAGATGTAGGGACGCCTGGGTGGCTCAGTTGGTTAAGCATCTGCCTTCAGCTTGGGTCATGATTCCAGGGTCCTGGGATCCAACCCCAAGGTGGGCTCCCTGCTCATCGGGGATTCTGCTCCTCCCTCTCCTTCTGCCTCTCCCCCCTGCTCGTGCGCTCTCTCTCTCTCTCTCTCAAAAATAAATGAGTGAAATCTTTAAAATAAATAAATAAAGATATAGATGATCGCTTTTATTTCTCTGTAGGAAATGGGGTCATGGTGATTTTTACTTTATACTTTGTTTTTCTGGTATTCTTGAAACTTTTATAATTAGGGTGTGTTAGTTACATAATTTTTAAAACAGGAAAAGTTGGCTTGAAAAATCCAAAGTAATTTGACATCCAGAGTTCGGGAGAAAGGCGTTCTCACAGAACAAGCCAATGATTGTAGATGGGACTATGTTGGTAGATTCTGGAGATGGTGTACCTGGAGTAGAAGACGTGTGGGGCGATGAGTCTCATCGTCAAATGAGGTCATTTTGGAGGGGAATAAATGCTAATCTGAAATGCTGTGCTTGCGATTAATACTGGAGATAAATTGACAATTTTTAAACAGTCTTTCCACTAAGAAGCTTGAGAAAATGGCTTTTGAGACAAGCCATGAAGAATGGTTAAGATGCAAACCAATAAAGCAGGACAGAGAGGGCAGAAGGTGATGTGTTCACGGAATCACCAGTAGTTCAGGAGCCCAGAGATACCGCAGAGAAGACAGATTGGACGTAGATTTTCAGCATCCTTACAAGTCATGGAGAAGCGTTAGTACAGTTTCTAATCTATGAGGGTTTCCAGAATGATATTGTAGAGTTACTGTTGCCAGTATTCCCCATGAAGATGGTATTTCTTTCCACCCCTGCCTCCCTCATGTAAGTCATTCCACCTTCCTGAAGTGGAATAGTGAGGGGGGGAAGGGCAGGAGTCCTATCCGAGGGCGCTCCCTCCCTAAGAAAGGACTGTCAGCAGGTAAAAATGTGGGTGTTGGAAGACCCACAAGACTATCTGTGCATTCCCACAACACAAGGTCTCAGAAATACAACGTCGAGTGGAAAAGCAGGGTGTGGGATTGTAAGTACAGTCTAACACGTTCTTAAGACACAAAAATAGCACTATATGTGTTTATGCCTTTGTGTGTATGTACAAGTAGGAGTGCACGACCTGGGTAAGCACCAGGTTGGTAAGAGTTTCCCACTCGGGGTGGGGGGGGAGCTCAACTGGGGACCCAGGCACAGGGGACCTCAGCTCTCTCTATGCTGTTTACCTTCTTTGTAAAAGGAAAATAGGCAATTGTGGCAAAATGTTAATGTTTGTTAGTTATGCATTGAGGGGGAAGGGCGGGGAAGAAATGTGAGTCTGTAATTTAGGACAGAGGCTGAGACCAGAGCCTCCGATTGTCAGTCCTCATTAGAATGTGGTCAAGTATTTAGCTTTTTTTGAGCTAAATCTGGATGTTGATGGTCATCCAGCCTTAGCCCACCTAAGCCCACCGTTAGAGGGTCAGGGCTTTACGTTAACTTTCTAGCAGAAGCGATGCATGGATGCCGATACCTGACGTCGTGAGGCGGGGCCAGCCAGGTGGAGAAGCTCCCTCTGCACACTGAGCAGGGAGAAACCGAAGCTGCGTGCTTTGCTTTCCAGGGGCAGCAAGGGTGGCTTATTCATCCACGAAGTGCTCCTTATTCCACATTGAAATATTCAGTCCTGTTCCAATGAATAAGGTTCTTAGAAAATTTTCCATGTTTTCGGGGTGTCTGGGTGTCTCAGTCGGTTAAGCGTCTGCCTTCAGCTCAGGTCATGATCCCTGGGTTCTGGGATTGAGCGTGCGCCAGGCTCCCTGCTCAGCGAGAGTCTGCTTCTCCCTCTCCCTCTGCCCCTCCACCCTGCTCGTGCTCTCTCTCTCTCAAATGAATAAATAAAATCTTTTATTTTTAAATGTCCATATATTCAAGTGTTGAGGCACACGAACATTCTGAGTGTCAAACACCAACAATCTGAGTACCTTCTCTTGATTCCCCCCCTCTTGTTTAGTCCCTTTTTGTTTGTTTTATAAAATTGCATGAATGCTTTGGTTGAGTGTGGATTGTTATTACTTTTTAGGGTTAGGCAATAATTTAATGATGTAACTTCTAAAAATATTCAAAACAACTACAAAAACAGTTTTTTGCCTCCAAAAAGCATTTCTTTGTTTAGCACATAACACACACAAAGGAGGTAGCATTGAGAGCAAGAACCGTACTTGAAGTCAGATGAGTAGGAAACCCTTTGGAGTTCACGCGTATATCTATCCTGTGATTCTGCATCCTGGCATACGTACTTGTTCCCGCTTTCCTGCCTTAATTCTGGACCTTGTGATCAGACCCTCTTCTAACACTTACTTTGCATTGCATAGCTTTGGGGCATTTGTGGGCACATCTCAGCCTCTGAAATTTCAGCTCTTTCATCAGCAAAACTTTAAGCAAATCTCACATCTTTTCTAAATTAGAAATGTAACCTTGACTTCAGTCCCAGAGTTACTATTGTGCACAAAAAGAAAACACTGTGTAATGTCGAAATAATGTGCAAACTGAAATGATAGAAATGAAAAATGCTTTAATGTTTCCGAATAGGCTTTGTTTTCACGAACGCATCAGTTAAGATTAGGTTCACCCACAAATAACAGCAACAGTAAAAGAAAGGGACCCAAAGCAAATACAAGTTTATTTCTCTGTCACATAAAAAACATCCAGTCTAGGCTGGAATGGTAGCTCCTCAATCATCAGGGGCTCTATGTTGCCTAGTAGTCCAAGGTGGTTGCCCAAGCCCCAGCCATCACATCTGTATCCCAGCCAACAGGAAGATGGAAGAAAGGCACACCCCCTTTTTAGGAGCCTTCCTGGAAGTTACACCCAACACTTCTGTTAATTAATCTCCTTAGTCACACTTAAGTACAGCTAAGCCATACTTAGCTACTCGAGAAGTTAAGACATTTTCTGATTCTCCGTGGTCTCCTTCAAATAAAAAGGTGAGTTGATAACCCATTCACTGTCAGCATGACATAGTTCCAGAGGTTTTCCAAATACACAATTGAGTTAATGCCACATCACCCATGTCACCATCTCCGCTAACTTTTTGACAGTACCTGCTGGGTAGCCAGACAGAGTGGAGGAGAGCAGACTTTGGCTTCTCTACACAACCATGCTTAGGATTATCTTCTTCTTTTTTTTTTTTTAAAGATTTTATTTATTTATTCGACAGAGATAGAGACAGCCAGCGAGAGAGGGAACACAAGCAGGGGGAGTGGGAGAGGAAGAAGCAGGCTCATAGCGGAAGAGCCTGATGTGGGGCTCGATCCCACAACGCCGGGATCACGCCCTGAGCCGAAGGCAGACGCTTAACCGCTGTGCCACCCGGGCGCCCCAGGATTATCTTCTAAGTCAACCAAACAGACTGGCTCACTTTCATTCTTAAGTACATCACAGGTCATTTTTGAGGAAGAGTTTAGACCATGGCCAAAAGTAAGCCCAGTTTTATAAATCATGACTCCTTCCATTATAATGGAATACTATATAATAAAATATTACCCGGCAGATGTTAGTATCTTGGGGAAATGCTCCATACTAGGTTCACTGAAAAGATCAGGATACAAAAGTATCTATAGAGCATGATACCCATTATGCTGGAGATAAAGGCATGTAAGTAGCGACCCCTGTCCTTGTGAGGGCCACCGCTTGCTACTCTGCAGACCCATCTCAGAAATTTACGAGCTAGGTGGGCATAATAAAGCCTTGTGTTAATGCTTACCTTTTGCCAGTATAATAATAATATTTCTATACACTTAGCATTTCCCGTATAATACAAATAACCCTATTTTAATCAGCAGCTTTACCCAAGTCAGACCCACTTTTAGATAAAAGGTCAGGGTGGGGACATACCAAAGAGAAGCAGAGGAGAAAGAGGTGGCAAATTGAGGGTTCGCTCTTTGTTTATACAAAATGAGAAGTAAGGCAAACTGTAGTTTCAGCTCCTTTGGGGCTTAGGGGTAGTGTAGAGGTCAGGAGGTGGGAACATTAGAATTATTCCTAATTATTTGTTACCTTTTCCCTAGAAAATGTTACTAGACATCTCAAGGGTATCTTTCCTCTCAACTGTAGAGTGATAGCCAGGAACATTGATGCTAGTGAAAACAGTTAAATGTGCCTGATTTGTTTTTTTTCTTCACATCAGATTTGCCAATAATGTATCACTAATATATCCATTTTTTTAAAAAAGATTTTATTTATTTATTCGACAGAGATAGAGACAGCCAGCGAGAGAGCGAGCACAAGCAGGGGGAGTGGGAGAGGAAGAAGCAGGCTCATAGCGGAAGAGCCTGATGTGGGGCTCGATCCCATAATGCCGGGATCACGCCCTGAGCCAAAGGCAGACGCCTAACTACTGTGCCACCCAGGCGCCCCAATATATCCATTTTTTAAACAGAAAAAGGCTATATTGAAAATAAGCCAGAGAAAATATACGCATGCCTCCTTTTCAAGGTTATTTTCTTGACTTGGAGCTCTTTACAGATGTAAATATGAATTACTGGTCTTTTCAGTGTGTTCTCATTTTTTGTCTTAAAATCGGATCCTTTCAAGGTCCAGTTCTGTTGGACGGGCATGGGGCGGGGTGGGGCGGGGTCTTCTCTTACACTCCTGTCCGTGTCACACCTACGGAAGGAAACGTGGAAAGCAGGATCGTGCAGACCATTCCTGCCTCCACACCCAGCCATAGAGCCTCAGAATCAGTGAGAGGAACATCTGTGACCCTAAATATAAAGATAATGTGAGATAACACTGAGCTTGGGGTCATTGTTCCTTGTGAGCTCCCCTGTGCCGTTTGCACCAACACTGAGCAGAATGGAGCCAGGCCTGAATAATCATGACATTGATCTTACAGGAATCCAGTAGGACTAGATATGACTGTAAAAGCAGCAGGTCTGCCTCCTCCTTCCTTAGATAAGAAACCTGCAAAGTATAGTCTGGGCCAGTGACCCTTGCATGTTTTGACCAAAACTCAAAGCATGAAGTACATTTTTTATCTCAAATGCGCGTGCGCACACATGTGTGCATGTACACAAAAGTTGAATCACGTCTTCTGAAACAATAGTACTTACTTTCATTATGTGTGATGTATCCTGATATTTCCTGTACTGTTTCTTTTTCTCTTTTTAATTCTCTTTTTAATTCTGGGTGCAACCCAGTACATCGATTTTTGCGACCCATTAATGGGCATCTGCCTTCAGTTTGGATAATCCCTGCTCTGCCTGCTTGTTAAATACATTATAGTATCTTCCACTTTCAAGTTTAAAATGTTTTTCTTCTCTGGCGCCTGGGTGGCTCAGTTGGTTAAGCAGCTGCCTTCGGCTCAGGTCATGATCCTGGAGTCCCAGGATCAAGTCCCACATCGGGCTCCCCATTCAGCAGGGAGTCTGCTTCTCCCTCTGACCATCCCCCCTCACGTGCTCTCTCTCTCTCTCATTCTCTCTCTGTCTCTCAAATAAATCTTTAACAACTAAATAAAATAAAATGTTTTCCTTCTGTCTTAGTTTCTTCTATTAGAAGTTGCTGTGCTAGGAATGTTGATGTATTTCATTTGTTCTCAAGCTTAGTAATCATAGTTTCACTTGCTGGGTTTCTTCTACTTGCAGAAAAAGCTATTACAGGTTTTTTTATGTTGTTTTTTTCCTGGGAACCTTTCAGATAAAATATATTTCTCTTTTGACATCTTTACGTTTTTCCTCCTTGGGTTTGTTTTCATAAAATGCTCCATGAAAAATGTTCTATTTCATCTTTTAATTATTGTAGGGTGACACATGTTAGGAGCAAAGACTTTCCGAATTGGCCTCTCTTTCAAGTTATTTTCCTTGTGTCCAGATCTTGGGAGCAGCAAGAAAACAGCTCTGCCCCCATGCAATCATCCAAAATTCCAGGCCTCTAGCCAGAACTCTGGGATGCCATTGTTTGCTAAAAACAGAAGGGTTAAAACCCTGGTCGTGGCAATAACATTGTCCAAATGCTCATGATTGCAACAAGAAGATGGGAACTATTTGGATAATGGATTCATGAATTTAATTCAGTTGGATTTTTATAAGGGAGGTAAAAATAACATGAGTAATTTAATTTTCATCTTTAACATTCTTTTTTCCAAAATTAAATTTCACTTTGGTCAAAATTATTTTATGAAATAGGATGATTAATGATGGTTTCAAATAATGGGAACCAATGTCTATAACTAATTAACTCCAGAGGAAGGAAATTCTGGGTCCTGACACCAAAGCGCATCTAATTGGCATTACTGGTATTTTCAAAGTTTTTTTTTTGTCATTACTGAAAACATATGGTTCAAGTTGATCTATGTCCTTTTTATACTTTGCTTATCTTTTTCTTTCCTTTCCCCAGATACATCCTCAGTAACTTTCTCATGCATTCTATACTACTACCAAAATTCCCTCATACATATACAAGCATTGCCATCACGAAAAGGGCACATGGAAAGGCTCAGGCTAGTATGAATATTGTTTTCTTACTGATTTCTTTACGTGGGTCTCCTAATATGTGCCCGGTCGGTTCTACATATTCTTAGGGAAATTTGACCTTAAGACATTTAATAAAACCAAAGAGGAACATAGATTAAATAGACGAATCAAAAAGAGCAGAAAGGATTTGATTTTTTGTAAAATTTCAGAGACTTAAGATGAGTTGGATCCTCAAAATTAATATGTTTGATGTCAAGTTTACTTTTTTTTTCAGCTACAGTAATAATGCTAAGCTTCCCTTATCATTAATGATTCATCCTGGTTGATTTAGTCTCCTTCTAGTCACTGAAAAAAAGAATTAAAATGCTCTAAGGCTGCCTCAAGCTCAAGTTCAGAATTCTTGTGCTTCTGTGACTTTGGAGCCTTCGCTGAGTTTATCTGCAGACAGCTTCAGCTGGGTAGACGTGTTCACATAGGGCAGAAAGAGTCAGTTTGAAGAGTCGAGGTTCCACTTCCTTTAGCGCTGTGCAGGAAGCCCACGGTGCTTCAGAATGAAGTCTAGTCCAGCATATTCCTTGCTTCCTCCTGTACAGAGGTTTTATTTTTATTTCTGATTTGTCTCGAGAAAACAAAGTGCTGAGAAGCTATGGTTTCATTCCTCCCTCTGTCTGGAAGAAATCCTTTCAAGGATTCAGTTAGCAGAATCGGCCCTGCGCAGACATATTTATCTCAACCCCTTTTGAGCCAAGTGGATTGCAAGGGCTCGTTCTTCCATGAGCCCTCTCACAGTCCGTAAGCTCAAGTTCATGTCCAAAAATAATGGGGAACTCAGTATGTCATCTATTTGATACCTATGTTTTTGCATGTATCATAGAGAAAAAAATTATTGCCATTATAAATGAGCTATGAAATCTGAAAGTTTTGATCTTCTGAGGACACATGTAATCAAGGGCCCCTTAATTACCCAGCAGGTGGAAATTCTGTTAGCAAGTCTCAGGACCACATCAGGCATATCAAATAGCCAGAAACTCAGGGGAAAAATGATCTTGGTGCCTCAGTTTAACTTTGTCTCAGAGCCAAGGAGGGGTTTCCCCAAGGTAAAAACAAACATGAGAATCTCAGATCTAAGTTGCCTTTTCTCCCACCGCATAACGTAGTGATAACAGGAACGTGCGAGAGAGTGGGCGTTGTTCATTTCCCCAACCAGTCTTGGGAAGGCAGATGCCTGGCTGGAGGAGGCTGGGAAGTCAAGTCTAGAGGTCTGACTCCCCCAGTGGAAGGTGACCATTGGGTTCTCGGGAGGCCAGGTGGCTGAGTGAGTGTTCTCTGCCTGTGACCCGCTGCTGCGTTGGGTGCCAAGCCCAGTGGAACTGGTCCGGGGCGCTTCATCTCTGGGAGCTCCTTCCTTGTTCCCCCATATCCTCCTCGCTGCTGCCCAGGACTTGACCCTGTTGGCACATAGACCAAGAAGAAAGAGAGGATTGTGATTCATAATCCCTAGATTATTTGCTCCAAGAGAGAAAACAAATCTATGAATTTAGTTTAAAAGAGAAATAAAGATGTACATATATACAATGGAATATTACTCAGCCATCAGAAAGGATGACGACCCACCATTTACATCAACATGGATGGAACTGGAGGGGATTTTGCTAGTGAAGTAAGTCAGGCAGAGAAAGACAATTGCCATATGGTTTCATTCATATGTGGAACATAAGGAATAGTGCGGAGGACCACAGGGGAAGGGAGGGAAAGCTTGATGGGAAGAAATCAGAGAGGGAGACAAACCATGAGAGACTCTGGACTTTGGGAACCAAACTGAGGGTTACAGAAGGGAGGGGTTTGGGGGGACGGGGTAACCAGGTGGTGGGTATTAAGGAGGGCACGTGTGGTGATGGGCACTGGGTATTATAAGCAACTAATGAATCGTTGAACACTGCATCAAAAACTAATGATGCTGGCTAATTGAACATAATAATAAATAAAATAAAAAAGAAAAAATGCATATCATAATGAAGAAGACTCCAGATGTTATCACAGCAGATCCATGTTGCAATTAGAAAACAAGTCTGAACACACCTATCAGAGTTCAGGAAAAGAATTCAGAGCTACATTTCCTATACCAAAATATTGAACTACAAGGTGTCAGGATTTTCCATGGAAGCACAACCTACCAAGCAGTTCAGCTGGAGAAAAGCTGCATGATTAGTTGGCTCATGGCCCGGACGGCAGGGCAGGGACACTGGCATAGACTGCAGTCAGATGGTCCTAGGTTTCAACCCGAGCTCCATCCCTCATAGCAGTGTGAGCTTGGGAAGAATGGTTTAGTCGTAGCCTTACAAGCCGTCGTGGCAGGTAAAGGTCCCTCGCAGGTGCTGAAGAGTGAAACAAGACAGGTGGCGTCTAGTACATCGCCTGGCACACAGGCAGTGCTTAGTGAATGTTGGTTCTGCGCTCTCCCCGTGCCCAGTCTCTAATTAGAATAGCCTTCCCCGCCGTATATGTTTCTTCTTGGCAGGAAGACTGACCATTGCTCCCACCTTTGTTGTTCCATATTGATTTGTTTCCTCCCATCCTTCCCTTCTTTCTCATGAGGTGAGTGCAGCATCCCTCAGTGAGGCGCTTGCTACTTTTCATCACTGGGAACTGCCATGGTGTGGTGAACACGCAGAAACTTTACTGTCATTATCCTATTTCAGGAATTTACGGTATATAAGGGTATCGTTAGCGTAACAATTTTATATAATTTTTTATTCTGGCATCTAATGCATTTGTAACATTCTCAGGAAGAGTATCTAGAAAGCATAAGGCTCCTTTGTCATTCTTGAACCACAGCAGTGTCAACCTCTGTTATTTTGGTATAATTCTAGTTTGGGGGGTTTTCAGGGGGGGTTGGTGAGGCTACTGTGCATTGTAGGACATTTGGCAACATCTGTGGCCTCTACTTACTAGATGCCAATTACAACAACCAAAAATGACTGCAGACATTGCCAGATGTCCCCTGGGTGGTAGGGGGGACGGGGACGCAGAATCAGTCCCCATTAGAGAACCACTGATCTATCCTTAAGGTTCGTGATTCCATAGCAGTGGGTTCAGTAACTGGACCAAAGCATGGACCATGCAGAAGCCAGTGTGCGACCCCTGAAACTAACAACGCAGTATATGTTCACTAAATTGAATTTAAATAAAAAAAAATTTGTTTAAAAAGAAGTAAATGTGAAACAGACTTAATTCAAATTTACTAGGTACTGGTAAATAAATAAAAATTGTAGAATACCAGAGGGAATTTAAGCAAGAAAAAGTAAAATGGGGGAAAAGTCAGAAAGATGTTCCTTTGTAATGAGGTGATTCAGATTTCTGATGTTTGTCATGTTACAAATGTACCGTTTCCTCCGTAAATGAGGACAGGAGTACATACATGACTGCTGGAGAGCCTGGCAATGTAACAGAGGTTCGGTAATTGTTAGGTGAGAAAAAATGGAGGTTTTTCCTTAATGCTGAGATGCATGTGTTTAATTAAAAGTACTTTTAAATAGAATGCCAAGTGGCAGAAAACATATAGTGCAGAGGAGAGCTGTGAGCCGAGCATCCAGGGGACCCGGGACACCATCTCGGGAAGGCAACTGGCCAGGAGCCTAGGAGCCCCGAGGAACTTATTTCCCTCAGAGCTCTAGAACTTTTGGTGAACCGTAATTTTTAGGTCCCCCCCCCATGAGATGGTGATGTAAATGCCTTTTTTTTTTCTTGGTAAGTTAGCTGATTGGTGCTTGCTTATCTGCATCCTCATCGTGATGAGAATCTTCAGCGCATTGTGCACTGCAGATTGGACCCATGCTGGGATAATTTGACATAGAAAAATCATCTCTCTGCCTCATCGAAGGATTTCACAGACACGATATGTACCCGCCAGTCGTGTTTTATTGTCGTTTCTGTTCAGTTTGTCCAGTGTCACTCAGGGCGCCCTCACCAAGCAGCACAGAAAGCAGGTGCCTGGTTGTGCAGTATTGGTTTTGACTCTCCACCTGAACCCTGAGCTCTGTTTCCTGCAAAAGTGCTCACGGTTTTTGTCCAAACAGCTAGTCCCTTCCCAATGCAGACCCCCTGACACTTCCTTTCTGAACAGATGATGGGTTATAAAGTTTGAATCAAGCCTTGCTACCAAATCACGACCTAGCAGCCTCTGTGCTTATTCAGAAGACTATCGGTCAGTTTCCTGTTTTCCGTCGGGTTGTAGGGTGAATAGCTGTGACCTCCACCCCCCAAAAAAAGATTGCCAAGACAAATAATTGTTGTGGCACGCGCGAATGTTTTCTTGTGAGCCTTTTTAAATGTGCAGCTTTCACAAGGCTTCATGACGTGCTTTTCAAGAATGCAAAGTCATAGTAAGTCTCCTTGCTTCATGACTCGAGAGCAGGTGTCTATTAAAATCAACATCAAGTAATCCTTTAGCACGTACATCTTTTAAAATTTATCAATAGCAGCAAAGAGGGTAACTGACTAAATTGCTTATTGCAGGTCACAAGGAGCACTTAACTTACAGGTTGCTCTGTTGCCAATTCCCAGGAAGTTTCTGGGAGCTAGAAGCTGGCAGTGAGAGTGGCTTGTCCCCTGCTCACGTCAAGACCCACTGCCGCGCAAGACAGAGATACACGGCACTGCGCGCTGGCCGTTTCCAGGCCGCTCCGTGTGGGTGTCACCTTGTGCACTGGCGCTTACTGGTGTGGTTAGCGACTGTGTGCCAGCACACCGTTTCCACACTCGGTTTTCCTTAGCAGCCCGATACTCGAAAACAAATAACATAGGAGTGATTCCATGCCATGTTTCAGAACAGCCTGCAAAGTGTGAGAATCTGGCACTTTCTTCTGTTTTCTGCACATTATTTGCCTCCATATTTCCTTTGCATGTGGAAGCCACAGCCCCTGGACCTTTATTACTGTATCCTGTTTCCTTCCCCAGCTGCAGTTCTCTTTCTTGCTACTTTTTTCCTTTTTTTTCAATTTGTCTCTTAAAATATGAAATTAAGCTTAGCTGGCCCATGGAGACATTTGCAATGGTCATACCTTTATCAGATATGACATTTATACCTTTTATTAGACCTGTTTTGCTACTGTTAGGGGAAAAAGAAGCATGATAGAGAGATACAAGAACATTCTTAATTGTTTAATTTTATTTTTTGTGTCTTCCTGTCTCCACTGAACAGTGGCTTGACTCGATCACCACTGGCTCTGAATCCCACTCCACTCATTTCTTCACATCTCTGATAATGATTTCACGTGCACCAGGTACCGTGACAGGTACCGGACATACAAAGATGTGTAGGACGTGGTTCCTGTCCCTTATGTGAGAGGTGCCACGTAAGTCTAGTCGGGATGCCGCATGCAGAGATAGGTGTGGGCCCGGTGAAGGAGCAAACCAGAGGGCCGGGAGCGGCAGAAGGGCCAGCCAGCTCTCCCAAGAGGATCGGGACAAGCTTCTGGAGCATCCGAGCCAAGGCTTGGACTATGAGTTAAAGAAGAGTGGTGGGAGAGAGGAACGTTCCAGTTGTTCCCATCTGGAGGAGGGTCAGAGATGACCACCATAGTGTGTGCAGGCTCTACAGGAAGCTTGATATTAGTAGAGCACAAAATTTCAGGCAGAGTGAACATAGACAGACGTGTGCTTGAGGCTCCATCGGGGTGGCCTTAGTTTTTATGGTAAGGAACTTGGATGTTTTCCTTGAAGCAATAATGAGCTGTTGAAGGTCGGAGAGCATGGCGACCACACGGTGAAGTTTAAGGAGAAGTTTAAGAGAAGAGATGGTTTTTGAGGTGAGCTTGAGCTTGCAGCTTTTCTGGGGAATGGAAGGATTATAAATGAACTGTGCTATTAATATAGTTGTGACCAAGTGTTAGAAAACGTTGCTATCCTCCTGCTCCCTTTTTGTTTGTTTGAGAGATGTACACATTCATCCAGTGCCTACTGTATGCCTTGCAGTGTCAGTCTCTCAAACAGACATGACCTCTTTCCTCGTGGAGCTTAGTCTGATACGGGAGCTTCAAGTGGAAACGCGTCCAACTGGAAAGACCTGATCAAACGCTACCTGCAGTCATCTACTTCCAACTGTAGAGCAACACTGAGCAGTTTTTCCAATATAACGGCCTTGAAAACACACACACACACACATACACACACCTTTCTTACTTGAATCCCTGCTCCTCAGAGCTGATCAGACCAGAGAACAGGTCGTGTTGGTTCAGGTCATTATGGATCATTTCTCCTGTCATCATGGATCATTTCTCGTCATCTTCCCAAGCTGATTTCTGCTCTTGCTCCCTCCTTTACCTACGAATCCTTTCACTCCTCCCTAACCTCCCTCCCTCCACCCCCAACTCCCTACTTCTCTGCCTGGAGAAATCCTATTGTCCCTCAGAGCCTGACTCCATGGTCCCCATTCTCCCACCCTACGCTGCAACATCCCTCCCTGTGCACTGCGCCCGCCTTCTCTCCAGTCCAGTAGCAGACAGTCTCTCCCCCCGGCTCCCCGGAGTGCTTGACATTAGGGACCCTAATCCTGAGCCACTACCCTGAGCAGAATGCCTGGATGTAGCAGGAATTCAGCAAATGCTTAAGAATTGAGTATGATTTCTAGCAAGTGGGAAAATTGTTCTCTTGGTGATAATGATACGGACCATTTTGTGAGCTCCCACTATGCACCAGAAAGCAGTAACGGAGTACTTGACATGCGCTATCTCGCTTCATTCCTCCAACAAGTCAAATGAGGACATTGAGATTCAAATAGGTTAAGTAACTCACCAGCATTCACTTGTTGGTTGTCACTGTTCGGTTGACAGCTCATATGCACAGCTGTCCGGTCTAGATCTGTTCTAATACTAACCAGAAGGATGGTCACCTTTCCCCTACTGGGAGCCCACTCTGTAATAACCTTTGACAAAATCAACTCAACATTCCTCTTCTGGGGGCCGTTATAGCACTACCATGCTGAAGTCATCACTACTTTTACCAGGGGTTACCACTGAGATAGGGATTGTTACTGTCCATGATCTCTGGTTTTGACCACCACTAATCAAATCACTAGGATTGTCCCAAATAGTGTGTAAAAAGGAATGTCTTTCACTTCTTTAACTCGTTCTGCTCTATCACTTATTCAAAGAAGATAAAATAAAGGACAAAGTGACTTTATAGCTAAATTCATTCCAAATTGAATATTTTTAAGGAAACATTTTTTTTACATCCTCTGGCACCATGCTCTCACCCTTGGGAATTTATTCCAAGAATATAATTTGAAAGAGGTTAAATCTCATATGCACAGATATTTTGCAGCATTATTTATATTGGAAACAACCCAAATGTCTAATAACAGGGGGAACGGTTTTGTAAATCTTGATACATCAACTTAACAAAATTATAAGCTGCCACTTAAGATCATAAATTTTGAAAGTTTGTAGTACAGGGAGAAAACTCTGAAAAGTTTGACGTAAAGGAGCAAACTACAAAATTTTACCTGTTCTGTAAAAATTATACGAGCATATGAAGTATTTAAGGGAAACCATAAAGAATTAGAATGACGGGTTGTTGTATTTAGAATTTGAAATTATATGTGACACTTCATGATTTTAATTTTCTTTTTTTTTTCTTTTTCTTTTTTTTTTTTAATGCAGGTTCTGATTCACCAGGTCTAGAACGCTGGGGTGGGTCTAGGATTCTGCATTTCTTTTTTCTTTCTTTTTTTTTAAGATTTTGTTTATTTATTTGACAGAGATAGAGACAGCCAGTGAGAGAAGGAACACAAGCAGGGGGAGTGGGAGAGGAAGAAGCAGGCTCATAGCGGAAGAGCCTGATGTGGGGCTCGATCCCATAATGCCGGGATCACGCCCTGAGCCGAAGGCAGACGCTTAACAGCTGTGCCACCCGGGCGCCCCCATGATTTTATTTTTCTGAATTCTTGTTAAAATGTGTACATTCAGTGACTGGTCAAAACAAATTCTTCATTCATTCACATTTTAAATGTTTTGATTTTATCTTAGTAATTTTTTTTACTGCCAATTCCTGTCTCTGCCATCAGTTATGGCCTTGGTTGAACAGTCAGTATATAGTGCATATTTTATAAATGTTTACTTCCTATTACATTTATATTATTCTTTTCCTAGAGAGTGCTTCTCAAATTTTAATGGGCATTCATCTCACCTGGGATCTTGTTAAAATGCTTATTCACTGGGTCTGGGGTACCTAAATTCTGTGTTTCTCATAAGCCCCCTGCTGGTGCTGGTGCTGGTGGAAATGCTGCCGGTGACCCCATGCCAGTCAATGGTCGTATCTGGGAAGGAAATGTTAGGTATTCTCTCAGCTACCTCCATAGTAGCATTTCTAGCAATCTGGGGGCAGAGGAGGGATTGGCTGAAGATGAATGTCGTCTGTGCTTATCTGTGCTTACGGAAGAAAGGTGCTATCTTATCAAACCTGGTGATTAATCTTCTTAAGCCACTCAACGAACTTGAATTTTGTCAATTGACAGAAATGACATTCTGGCATTAAATAAACGGTTCTATGCATGTTGTAAAAAGTAAGAGGGATCTTCTATGGTAATCATGCTAGCAATGTCCTTGGATACAATCTGGAACCTGTCTGTGGTAAGAAATGCTTTGCTTTGGGTGTCCGAACTGGAAGAAATATCTTGGCCTTGGCAATGAATCCTTAAGGCAGGGTGGTCTAAAGCAGGGTGGAGAGCCACCTTTTTAGAGAACGTAGGGAATGAAACATTTTCTATGACTATGCAGAAATCAGTTTACCATCGCACAGGAACAAGGTGCAATACTGGGCAGTAACCTGGATGTGGTGGGGAATTTCAACTGTCCTTTGACCCTGAGTCATACCTACGATGGCCAAAACTTGCTCTTGTTTTACGAAGATGATAGCAAGTTTCCACCTTGATTCTCCACAGTCACTGAAGCGGGCTTTGGCGCTGATATCGGAATGGAGAAATTTTTCAACATCAAATGCCGAGCATCTGGCTTGGTGCCCAACGCGGTCGTGCTGGTGGCCACGGTGCGAGCTCTGAAGATGCACGGAGGCGGGCCAAGCGTAAGTCTCCTGCTACCTTCCTCATAACACACATTTTTAAAAATGAGGTAAAGCAGAATTTCACATTTGAAATCTTCAGACCTGCTCCATAGCTGCGGTGTTTTTATACGTCTCCTTTTTTACAAATCACCATTATAAGGCACTTACCATTTGGTAAATTCAAGTAAATGGTGACACGAAGTCGTTTCTAAGCAGTATTTTGGAAAGAAGCATAATGGGACCACTTTTTAGTCCTAAGATTTATATCCAACACTCAGGTCAACATTTTATAACCCCATGGTGATGGGAGGACAGAAGGATTAGAGGGATTGCTTTTGTGGGTGAGGTTTTTCCGTGTTCGCACAGATAGTTTTTTGGTTCACTGATGCTATGTCTCATCAGATTTCATCTAGAACTATTTTCCTTCTCTTTCTGCTTATTGTGATTTCACTTTCTAGCTCTGTTATAGCACTGGATTATTTCCTTTTTTTTTTTTAAGATTTTATTTATTTATTTGACAGAGAGAGACATAGTCAGCTAGAGAAGAAACACAAGCAGGGGGAGTGAGAGAGGAAGAAGCAGGCTCCCAGCAGAGCAGGGAGCCCAATGCGGGGCTCGATCCCAGGACCCTGGGATCACGTCCTGAGCCGAAGGCAGACGCTTAACGACTGAGCCACCCAGGCGCCCCAGCAATGGATTATTTTAGAAAGAGCTTTGCTTGGAAAAGATGCCCTATTTTAACTTTTTTTTTTTTTTTTACAGAGTTTTGATATTAACCTGTCTTACATACATAATTCACACACATCTGAAAGAAATTTTTTTCCTTTCCACAGAAAAGATGTCATGTTTATCTTTTTTCATTTTTAGGTTTTTTCCAAAGGGAGAATAAGAAGTGTTATACTGAGTAACATACTTCATCTTTGAAATAAATTAAGTTGGGGTGTTGTTATCATTTAGACTATTGTTATTTTAGACAAACTGCCAAATCTGATCGCTTAATTGGCAGTACTATGTAGAAGGAGTCCCATAATCAATGATTTTTACATAGCAGGAACAAACAACATTTTTGCCATCATGAAATACATCTCTGGTGGGCACTGTATAATCATTTTAGCAATTCTTTGTCCTAGGAGAGACTGACATTTGTTTTATCCCATATTACAGAGAAGGGATTTGAAGTTGAACCAGTTGAACCAGGCCTGCCGAGAGCCAGATCTGAAGTCTGAGGTTTAGACCCAAATTCTCTTCTCTGTCCACCAGGCAGAGCTGAGCATTAATGAAGGGTAAACATTTTCTGAATCCCAAATCCACTAGTAGTACCAAACACTTTGGGAGTTCACTGTAGCCTAAAACTTCATCATTAATTCAAATGCAAGATTGACCCACGTGTATTATTAAGCAATAGATCCTAAAGAATTCTGATTTTGTTCAAAACACCATTTGTGGCTACAACGTCTTCTTAACTCTAGATTTTGAATCTGTATACCAGTTTCCGTTTTCAAAAAACTATTTCTGCTTCCATAAGATGCATTTGAATTTCTCCCTCACTGTTTTACATCCTGAACATTATAAAATCCAAGGGCTCTGATACTGGAAAGGGCTTAGAGATTGTCTGAGTCTGGCTCAGTCCTTCTAAAGATGAAATGACTAAGCTAACAGAAGGATTCGATGATTTGCCTGGTATCTTCCATCTTTTTAGGGGACTAACCAGACTTGAGGTCTCTTGAGTGCCAGTCGAGTGTTTTTCCATACCCTCCTATCTGTCCCAGAAAAATTCTCTACGTGATTTATAATCCAATTTTAGTTCATCTTAATGGATGCACTTGTTTTTCAGTGGTTGCATTTCCCTCCGACCTTACTCTTTTGTACGTCTTCACGTCATGGTTCCAGCCCAGTGATTCTAACAGGGCTCATGCTTGGTAGGCTCAGATCTGGATGGAGGATGATAGAAGGCAAGGATCGGGAAGTCTGGCAAAGCTTAGCATCCCTCTCCTGAGCTCCAGAAGAACCTTCCGCGTCACATTGGTTTATGGCTGTCTCTATGTGTGTCTCCCTTCTCTACTCTGAGTTCCTTGAGATCAGGGACTATGTCTTATTACTGTGTGTATCCCTAATGCCTGGCAGAGTCTGTATCCAGGAAATGTTTTCAACAAGTAAATAATAAATGAACATTCATCTGCTTAATCCTATGCTCTGTATTATCCATCTCAGTGTCTTTCCTACTTACTCGAAACAACTCTGTGGTAATGTTTTTGATCCATTATAATTTCTGCTTCCTTAGGATATCATTACACAAATAACCATGGCGGCCTCTCTATGTTTATTCAGCTTGGGGTTTTTTTCACATAATTTGTGCAGTGGAAAATCCTGTCACTCTTGAACTTGCCCATTTTAGCCCCAATAATTTTATATTCGTATCCTGTCTTCCAAAGTGCTGACCATTTGTGCTGCAATGCAAGAACTAATATTGTTATACTGATGGATTGTGATATCCCTTTATAATTAATTCTTTAAATATCTTGTATTAAGAGCCAATACAATATGTATTTATGCAAAAAGAGATTTATTATAAGGAATTAGCTCACACACCTATGGAGGCTGACAAGTCCAGAATCTACAGAGTAGGTCAGTGGGCTGGAGATTTAGGAGGGCTTATATTCCAGTTCCCGTCCCACTCTGAAGCCAGTCTGCTGGAGAATTTTTCTTGCACAGAATCTTTTTGTTCTATTAGGGCCTTCAACTGATTGGATACAGACCACCCACATGGTGTGGGTGGGGCAGAAGGGCAGGACACGGATCAGTTTTCCTCAGAGTCCACCAATTTAAATGTTATTCTCACCCAAAAACACCCCACAGAAACACTCAGAATAATGCGTGACCAACTGTCTGCTACCCCGTGGCACACGCTGACACCTAAAATTAACCATCACACCATTGCTACTGATTTTCATGTATGGTACAATCACCAGATCTTTTCTTTCTTTTTTTTTTTAATATTAATAACCAATTGGCCTAGTACTGTTTATTTAAATAGTCCCTCCTGTCTGATCTTTAGGCCTACTTTATGATAAATTGGTTCTCCATACATATGTAGGTCTTTTTCTGGGAACTCTCTTCAGTTCTGCTGATCTACTTATGTATAATTGTGTCTGTGCTAGACTGATGGCCTTTATGGCAAACCCCACCAGGGAGTTCTGTTTCTTCATGCATGTGTGGCCTGGTATTGGTCATTTTGACTGCCATATGTATTTTAGAATTCGCTCATAAAGTTCCATCAAGAATCTTTTCAGGATTTTTACTGGAAGGGCATTATATCAATAGATCAACTTAGGGTTATTTGACAGGTTGCCATCTAAGATGATGGGATGCCTCTTCACTGATGGAGCTTTTTAAGTATATTTTAATAACGATTTATGGTTCATTCCACAAAGGGTTTCTCCATCTTTTATGGATTTGTTACTATGTACTTTGCATTTTTGTATAGTTTAACAGGTTACTTCTGGGTTCTTATATATTGCCTTTATATCCACTGACTTTCTTAAGTTAAGGTGTAATTGACACAAAACCTTATATTGGTTTTAGGTGTAAAACAGAACGATTGGATATTTGTATACATTACAAAAGGATCACAAATCTAGTTAACATCTGTCACTATACATAGTTACAAAAATTTTCATGCAGTGAGGGCTTTTAAGGTCTACTCTTGGGGCGCCTGGGTGGTTGGTGGTTCGTCTGCCTTCGGCTCAGGTCATGATCTCAGGGACCTGGGATTGAGCCCCGTATCAGGCTCCCCTGCTTAGTAGGGAGTCTGCTTCTCCCTCTCCCTCTGCCCCTCCCCCTGCTCGTGCGCTCCCTCTCTCTCTATCTCAAATAAATAAATAAAATCTTTAAAAAAAAATGTATCTACTCTCAGCGACTTTCAAGAATATGATACAGTATTATTAACTATGGTCACCAGTTACATCCCTGTGACTTTAAAATTATCTTAGTAATTGTACTGATTTACCTGTAGACACTTGAGAGTTCCACGTGGGTGAGCATGTCTGAAAATAATGACAGTTCTGTTTCTTCTTTTCTAATCTTTCTACTTTTTTCTTGTCACTAACCAGGTCTTTCTAGCTGGCAGTGCGGGATTAGGGGTGGTAACAGTGGGCCTCCTTTTCTTATCCTGATCTGAAAGAGAATGTGTGTAATACTTCTTCACTACATACAATTTTTCTGTAGGTTTGTAGTATATGGTTTTTATCAAATTAAGGAAATCTATTCTTATTTTGCCAAGGTTTTGTTCTAAGTAAATGTTGAATAACTTTCTTCGTCTATTGAGATGATATGATTTTTTTCTTTAATCTATTAATATTACAAATTATATTACTTACTCAGTTTTAGCACTTCATCTTTAAACTGCCCTGGCTACCCCCTAAGTTGTTGTGAGAAATAAGCCCCCCGAAAGGGGGAAGTAATAGCAATTACTTTCACGTTTAGAATTTTGAGAATGATGGTATACCTTGTGTAAGTCACGTTTTACTTGAATTATAAGTTCCATTTTATGCTAGGGTAATGGGCACCAGTACAAAAGTTCTCAATATTGGCTCAGATTAGAATCACCTGAGGAGTTTCTCAGTGTTACTGATCCTGGGTCTCACTCCCAGAAATCCTGGTTAAATTGGTCTGGGTGAAGCCCAGACATCAGTGTTTTTTAAAAGCTTCCAGCAAGACTGTTATGTTCAGCCAGGGCTGCCAGTTGTTGGTTTAAAAGCACATTTTGTGCTTTTACATGCACGTTTCCAAAAAGTGACCATGATTTGTTTTTCCTTCAGATCTTTATCAGAGTAAGATTTTTTTTTTCAACAAAAAAAGGGACAGGATAAAGTGGTCAAGATTCCCAGTAGCAATAAATAAATCTTCTTCGCTTCAGTGTCTAGTATGATGCCAATTACCCGTCCTTTATTTTTTAAAAGATAAGAAAAACAAGCCCCCAGATTGGCAAACACATTGGCAAGTTGCTGGTTTCCAAGCCAGTTACCCTTGTCCAATCCACTCAAGTATTTGGGCTTTTCAACGGGCCCAGCCTGCCAGGCACACTTAAGTAAAAGGCATTTGCTCTATCTAAGCGTCCCTTGCTACCGTTACCGTGGCCTCGTGGATGTATTTGGCTTCCATGGAAGCCGGTACTGGGGACAAGTAACAGAAGTAGGGGTTCTGCATCTGCTGGGTGGTGACGTGCAGGGCATTGGAGGTGGGTGCCAGCGTGCAGGCAAGAGGTAGGGCGGGAGAAAGGCAGTCCTTCAGCCCCTACAGAAGCAAACACTGCAATCCAGTAGGGCTCATTCAGATGCATTTTCCACGAAGCTGCTAGAAATTCAACCTACCTGGCTACTGTTAAACGCAACAAGTATCAGAATAAGCATTTTAATGGGTTTTTGTCTTCATTTTTGCCTTTTCTTGTCTCAGGTAACTGCTGGTGTCCCGCTGAAGAAAGAATACACGGAGGAGGTAAGAGCAGGTGTCTTGAAGGCTTCTGTGCAGAACCATTTAAATCCGGTTAACCATTGGCTAGCAGTTGAATGTCAATCAGTGAATGAGTCCTCTGCCTGTAGTGGCCTCTTGGAAAACTGCTTTTCTAATGATCCCAGAGGAAATGGGTGGGGGTGAGGGATAAAGTCCATTCAATTACCTTTCATTCTTAAGAAATGATGGATGTAGGCTTCACGTCGTACTGTTTCCTACCCTCTGAGCAGCCATCAGAGCGGAACTCAGTGTCCAGCACAGAAACAAACATGCGGCTTATACCCGGGTATTCTTCTGCTGTGGAAACAACTGACTTTTGGAGCGTATACAATTGGCTTTATCACTCGCTTGAGTTATTTGACTCTTGGGTAAATAGACTTTGATTTCCTTGCAACAGTACCTCTTAGCTCCTACAGGTGGCACCAGGGATTTGAGCCGGGAATGGCTGGACCCAGCTCCTCACCCTCCCTGGGGCCTTGTGCCCTCTTGTCTACCAGCCTGCAGAGAATGAGCACATTGCTTATGCCCCGGCCACTGGTCAGCAGCAGAAATAGCCGCCTGGCTCAAGACCCCGCTACACCATTGGACCCAGAATGATTTCAGAAAGTAGTTTGAAAATGAGCCACCTGCTTCTGTAAGCCACCTTTTCCTGGAGGAAAAAGTGTTTTATGGCTTTGTTTAATAGCTTCTAGGACAGTATGGGGAGCAAGATGGAAGCAAAACGTGCCAGAGTGGACTTGCCAGCTTCGTCTGGCAGCTTTGGTGGGAGGCGTACATGGGGGTCTGGTCTTCTTCCAGAACATCCAGCTGGTGGCCGACGGCTGCTGTAACCTTAAGAAGCAGATTCAGATTGCTCAGCTCTTTGGGGTTCCCGTTATTGTGGCTCTGAATGTCTTCAAGTAAGTGAAGCCCCCAACTTAAAATGTGTCCCTCTTGCTGGGCCACCCTGTGAACTGTATTTGTGTCTCAAGGGTGTTTGGTCTTTCTCTGCTTCATCTAAAATTCTGTAGAAATACTCTGCTCCTTCTGTTTGTTTGTTTGATCTGGGTTGGGTTGGTTTCATTTTTACAGAAGTTTCTCAAATGTTTATGGGAAATGAAATCTATATAGTGAGTTAACATTTCCTTGGCTTTTTTTTTTTTTTTTTTTTTTTCTTTTTTAAAATTCCACCCAGCATTTCTGTCTGAAAGACTGGGGATGATCAAAGGGTTATGTTATGGAATTTTCTCAATAAAACCCTTAACAACTTGAAATATTTGAGTCCTGTTAGAGAGGTTTTTTCCCCCCAATGCTTTTCTTTAAGTCTGATTTATTTAAACACAATGTAACCACTTTTGATGTTTAAAATATATTCCGTGTTAGGGAGCAAAGTTCTGTATAAACGGTTAGTCTTTCTTTAAAAACATCACTAAATGAATACAGATGCAAAACCACAAA
Source organism: Ursus maritimus (assembly GCF_017311325.1). NCBI lineage: Eukaryota > Metazoa > Chordata > Mammalia > Carnivora > Ursidae > Ursus > Ursus maritimus. The sequence goes on from NW_024423675.1 coordinate 55,243,559, forward strand.
CGTTTTCATCACTAGGACCGACACCCGCGCTGAGATCGACTTAGTCTGTGAGCTCGCGAAGCGGGCTGGCGCCTTTGATGCGGTCCCCTGCTATCACTGGTCCATCGGTGGGAAAGGGTCGGTGGAGCTGGCTCGGGCTGTGAGAGACGCTGCCAATAAAGGAAGCCGTTTCCGATTCCTGTACGACGTTCAGGTAAGCTGCAACCGCGGGGAGAGTGGTGTTTCTTCCACCTCCACGGTGCACCGGGCCAGTACGGGGGGTTTGGCACAACCTGTCCCGTTTATTGGCGGCAACAACCCTCCATATATGGAAACTACAAGGAAAGAGGCTGAGCCACCCGACCAAGGCCCATGGCCAAGGGCAGAAGCTCTCCTTGCCCAGGGCCTGTGCTCTCAAAGCTACGCTCTACGTGCCAGGAGCAGGCCTCAGCTTTGGGGAACAGGGTTTGACAGCTAACACGGTCAGGCCTGGGTCTTTTGAGCAACCTCCTGAGGCCTGTGAAATCTTGAGCAGTATTTTCCTCATCCATTTCTGCCATGGTTCTTATCCTTCATTGTGGTTTTCTGGAGCTATATGTATGATATTTTAAAAATCTTTTTAGTTGTTGTATAGCACACATAACCTGACACTCGCCATCTTTACCACGTCGGGCTGTGTGGTTCAATCGTGTCAAGTACATTCACATTGTGGTACGACCCCCGCCCATCGCCAGAGCGCTTCTCGTCTTGCAAAACCTAAAGTCTACACCCATTAAACCCGTTCCCCATTCCTGCCCGCAGCCTCACCCCCGGTAGCCACCCTAACCCTTTCTGATCTGACTGGTCTGTGTATCTCATACAAGTGAAACCATCCAGTGCTTATCTTTTTCGTGACAAGCTTATTCACCATCTCCGTCCTTTCAGACTGCTGGAAGGAACAGCACAGGCTGGGTCGCTAATGACCAACAGAAGTTCACCGTGCACAGGTTTGGAGGCTGGGACGTCCAAGATCAAGGCTCAGGCAGGTGTCTGGTGAGGCCAGCTTCCTGTGTCATACATGGCTGGCTTCTCATTGTATCCTCATGTAGTGGAAGAGAAATGGGGTCTCTCTAGGGTCTCTTCAGGAGGGCACTAATCCCGATCATAAAGGCTCCAGTCTCGTGACCTAATCACCCTAAGCGCCCCCACCCTCCTAATTCCATCAACCTAGTTGCCCCCAAAGTCCCCATGTCCCCTAACACTGATCACATTGGTGATTCGTCTTCAACATATGACTGGTAGGGGCGGGGGGGGGTGCAAACGTTCGGTCTGTATCATTAACTTAGAGTAATGTCAGTGTTCATCATGTTATTGCATCTGTCAGAATTTCCGTCCCTCCGTTGTACGTATATGCCACATTTTGTCGATTCATTCATCTGCCGCTGGCCATTTTGGCTAATTACACTTCTTGACTCTTATAAACAATGCTGCTATGAACATGTGTATAAAAATATCTTTTTAAGACTCCGCTTTCAATTCTTTGGGGTATACACCCAGAAGTAAGAGTTGCTCGATTGTCTGATGCATTTTTAAACAGCTGAACAGTGAGCTTTCAGGCAGAAAATCTGAACTTCCCAGGACCTCACTCGGTTCATCTTGGCACCCACCTGCACGTCTCTATTTCAAATCCTGCGGCTTCGGCTACTGCGTTTGTCTCCATCGAGAGCCCATGAATGTCAGAGTCCTCAGCCTCTAAGCTGGTTGCTGCTTACCCCATTCCTTCATCCCTCACATTCTGTGGGTCTCTCAGATGTCACAGACAGTAACGTCGCTCCTCTTTCCAGGTCAGATGCGTAAACCAACAGCGTGGGCCGAGAAAGGCCACAGCACAGTCACATCATCCAAGAGCTCGACGTTAACCTTATTGCGAAGCTTCGTGCTTACCGAGGGCTTCTGTGTGCCAGGCATGTGGGCGCCTCATGCCTGTTAGCTGTTTTAGTCTCGGCATGCCTTTTGCATAGGAACTGATGGTGATCGCCCCATTTTATACATATGGAAACTAAAGTACGAGGACATTACGTTACTGCCCAGTGTCCCATATCCTGAAAGAAGCAGAGCTGGGAGGGTATCCAGAAGGATGGAGTGATCATCCTGCTGTGTTCTTCAGAATTCAGTCCTGTGCTCGAAAGGGGGGTGAGGGTGGGGTACTACCCCTTAAAGGGGGGACCCACCTGCAGAGGAAGGACGGTGGTGACAGGCCCAGTATCCATGCAAAATGATGGACATTGTGGGCACTCTATAAATACATGTGAACGGAAGAATTTCAGGACCCAATTAGGGATGGTTAGGCCACAAAAGCTTTGTCATGTTGAAAGGCCATGTCATGAACAAGAGACGAGCATGTTCTGGGTTACAGAGGGGCTAGAGATCGGTAGAGGGAGGAGACCTGGGTTCTACATAAAGAAAAATGGTCCAATTAGAAGAGGTGAGTTCTCTGACCCTGGAGATCTGAAGCAGAAGCTAGGTGCAGCCCAGCAGTGGGCGTGCTGAGAGGGTTGAAGGCAGCTCAGTAGGCGTCAGCCGAGGTGCTCTGTGTTCCTTTCTGCGTCTTCCTGGCGGGTGAGCCTGCCTGGTTGTCTGCAGTGCCTGTCCCTGCCCTGGACGCGCTCACACAGACCACTCTCAGGGGTCTCGCTCTCCCTGGCCTGCTCCAGGAGCCTCAGACCATTGCTGTCTGATCTGGAACCACCCCACTCTGAGTGGTAAGAGCAGTTCTTGAATGGATAATTTCACAAAGCAGGGCTGTTTTCAAGAAACCTTCCCAAGTGAAAAGAAGGTGGATCAAGAGAAGAGATGTTTCTGAGTTAGACTGTCTCACACATGCACTACCCCAAAGACGAACCCCTTTCCTTTCCGATATTTGTTTTCTTTCTGAATTCCCATTCTTCATGGAGGTAATGCTGTTAAAATGTCTGCTTCCCTGTAAATGGGGGGAAATTTATAATACTGTGGACGAAAGTCCTGTGTCTGCTAGGATTCTTGCCTCATTTGCCAGCAGACTCTTTTCCCTTTGCTTATAACACAGAAATTAGGTGTAGATTGCATAATTATTTATTCAAGAACCAACAACATCTCAGCGTATCGCTGCACAACGACAAGAGTGATTGCTGCTTCTGGCTCACTATGTACCGCCTCCCCAGTATCTGTGTTCCTCACATTGGCAAGATGATTTTAGATCATAGAAGACCATTGACAGTCTTATCTAGAGATCTGTATTCCTTGGTGCAGGCTGTAACACAGCTCAAACGTTTCTTACCTCCTCATTTCTTGTATATCATGTTGGTGACCCTTTATAGGCTAATTCATGGTTTTCCTGAAGCTCTTCGTTCCACCACAGCTAACCATTTAGCGCTTGGCAGGTTAATACGGGTGGGATTGCCCTACAGGAAAAAAGAAGTAATAGAGTACTTTGGATAATCACCCTGCTGATTCTCAGCGCAAACTGGGCTCCTGTGTGCCTTTTGCTATCTCCCTAGACTGTGTTCCACCAAGAATGCATTCCATGCAGGGTTGATGGCATCTTATTTCTGCCCCAGTTCTGCATTACAGAAGAAAGTCACCTGAGACCATTTAGAAGCATTTGCCCCAGTATAGGGGCACAGGACATGATTGCTTTTGTATGGGGAGTGGGAATCATCTCCAAACCCCAGTGGAGGGAGGAACAGCTGGAGAGGAGAAGAAACACTTGACCTCAGAGATACTGTGGGGCTGGACAACTCTGGGGGCAAGAGGCTTGATGATGATGAGCCCCGAGTTAAAGCAGGAAACAGGTTGCACTTCTGGGGGTCTGTGCTGAACTTGATAGAAAATTGAGTTAAGCAGCCACTGTTCTTCGGAGAACAGTTCTGTACCTCTTTTATCAGAATAACTTCTTTTTTAAAAAGATTTTATTTTTAGGGGTGCCTGGGTGGCTCAGTCAGTTCAGCATCTGCCTTTGGCGCAGGTCATGATCCCAGGGTCCTGGGATCACGACCCTCATTGGGCTCCTTGCTCAGTGGAGGCTCTGCTTCTCCCTCTGCCTCTCCCCTCTGCTCGTGCTCACTCTTTCACTTTCTCTCTCTCTCAAAAAAATAAATAAACAAAAGATTTTATTTTTAGATAATCTCCGCACCCAACGTGGGGCTCTAACTCACAAACCTGACATCAAGAGTTGCATGCTCGACGGACTGAGCCAGCCAGACGCCCCCAGAGTAGCCTCTAATTCAAGAGTAGACAACTTTTTTTTTAAGTAGGCAACTTTTGGGGGTGCCTGGGTGGTGCAGTCATTAAGCGTCTGCCTTCGGCTCAGGGCATGATCCCGGCATTCTGGGATCGAGCCCCACATCAGGTTCCTCCGCTGGGAGCCTGCTTCTTCCTCTCCCACTCCCCCTGCTTGTGTTCCCTCTTTCACTGGCTGTCTCTCTCTGTCAAATAAATAAATAAAATCTTTTAAAAAAAAAAGTAGGCAACTTTTGATTCTGGTACTGGGGGTAGCTAGTGATTAATTCTGAATAATAACGTTTTAAAACGGGGAATAAGAGGGGAGCCCGGCTGGCTCAGTCGTGGAGTGCACAACTCTTGATCTCAGGGGTTGTGGGTGTGAGTCCCACGTTGGGTGTAGAGATTACTTAAAAATAAAATCTTTAAAAAATTTTTTTAAATAAAAATTAAAATAAAACAGGGAATAAGATGCAGTGGCCTAATAGCTCAAAGGAGGTTTATCTGGTGAGAATAAATGTGTTTAAACTTTAGTTCATGGTTTCCTTACAACCCTTTGGGATGATCACAGTCCCACAGAAGGCATCTTCTCTGTCACTTTCCCTTTTGTAGTAGGACTTTTGACAGTTAGATCTGTTCAGTTGACCAGTTTAATATCTCCATTCCCGCAAGCCCGTAGGAAAATAGTATAGCAAAAGAAAAGCGAATCTGTTTTTACGGTTTATCAGCTTTCAAATCCCTGTTCCATGCATTATTTCAAGCACGTCTCACCCAATGCCTTGGGGTGTGTGGGCTCAACCCTGCGTTTCACGCAGAATCAGAAGCTTGGAGAAGGTGAGGGACTTGCCCCATGACCAATCAGCACTTGATGGAAGGGCAAACATTATAGTTAAAAAGAGAAATCTTTGAGATTCGTGAGAATTAAGTTTAAATCTTGACTGGGCCTCCTACGATGGATATAGATTGGAGCAAGTTAACTCCTCTCTCTGAGCCTCAGCTTCTTTATCCAGACAATTGTGTCCGATATTAACACCAGCATCCCCGAGTTGCTGTGAGGACCAAAGGAAAAGCCTCAGAGTAAAATGCAGGAACATGGGAAGCTGGCAATCAAGGTTAGCGGTCCCTCTCTCTCCACATTCACTTCCGGAGGAGAGAGGGCTTCCTGAATTGACCTTCAAGAATTATCTTGTAACACAGGTGACTGTCTTGGGCTCTAGGGGTTTTCCTGTTCAAGTGGGTTAAAACCAGGAATTAGAAGCCAAGTTTCCTATTGCACCAAGAATGAAAGGCGCCAAAGTAAAGGAAGATGTTCAGCATTCTTTCTGCATTAGAACCGGGAGCCGTTAGCGATAGAATAAACAGTCAGTCCCTTTTGCAAAGGCTGTGGGGCCCCGAAAGTCAGCTAGCAAATCCGACTCTGAATCTTGCTTGTTAAATCAGGAGTTAAGGTTAAAAATCATCTCCATATCCTTCCTCTAAGCTTGCAAACATTTTGAGGTGTAACCTTGACAGTGAGAGAGGATAGTGTTTGTTTTTATTAAAAGGTCTTTCCTGTGCTTTGTGTGACGCCACTCTCTTGATCGCAGCGGGGACGGGATGGAGGGAGATCAAAACAGACCCGGCCAGGAGGGAAGGCTCAGCCCAGGGCAGCCAGCATCCCTGATTTCGGAACTACTGCACTCTCACGGCCTCCTGCTGCTCTGCTTGGGGTGGGGGCGGTATTCAGGTTGGTTATTGAGAAATTGTTTTCTATTTGTTAACGTTTCAAACTTAAACATACTTCAGTTGTTAGGGTAGTTTTATGAGCTCTCTTTTAATTGGCCTGTAGGCATTTGCAGCTAGAGCCTCAAATTTGAAATAAATAAAGCATAAATATTTCTTATATGTATATGTAGTTTTTAAAATTGTGGTAAAATATACATGAGATGAAATTTCCCATTTTAACCATTTTTAAACGTACAGTTCTGGGGCAATAAGTGCATTCACATTGTATATATAGTTACAATTAATAGGATTTTGAAACTTAAAATGATATTTATGCACATCTCTGTATGTCTTTTCTATTTCCCAGTAATTGAAAAAAAAAAAAAAAGAAAAGAAAAAAACAACACTGTAAGGAGAAGGGGTGTGCTTTGTTTTTGTTGCTCTGGTCCTTGTACCATTATCTCCCCCTCGGGCCCTTTGACCTCCTTTGGCTCCTTCCTCCCTTTTTCAGACTTGCCCTTGGCCTGCCTTCTCCCACTGACCCTTTGAGCTCTCCCCTCTTGCTGTGCAACAGAATGTTTGGAGTATTCTATAGAAAGCTGCCCCTTCTATTTTCCAGATAGTTCGGTATCTTATTCAGAAATCCTACAGTCTCTCATGTTCTGTTTTCTATTATGATCGAGCTCTGGTCTTTCAACCCTGGCTTCTTCAAGCCCATCATCCGCCTCTTGTCCCTGGCTTCCTTTCCACAGTTCAGCTGCAAATTCTCACGTTGCCTCCTCGGAACCAAACCACACCCTTCTGCAGACACACCTCGGATCTCCATCAAACTAAGATTCTGTTTCAGCCCTGGCTTCTGTCTTTTCTGTCAAGTCTCATTTGGCCTGCAGTATATCACTTCCCTGGTCGGCCCACTGCGGCCTCCCTCATCTGTCTCTGGTGGGTTTCATCAGATCAGAACCTGTTTTTAGAACCGGCCCAGCTCCCTCCACGCGTCCTACTCTGCCCCGTCGGATTCTGGCAGACAATGTCCCAGCTTTGTTTCCTTGGTGCTAGAAATAGCACCTGACGGGAAAAAAAGAGTGGTCTATATCTGTTTCACTTGGGCATTTCACAAAGATTCCTGTAATTTCATTTAAATGCTCTCTACTAACATGAAAAATGGAATGTCACTAAGATAGAAATTTCCAGAAATGCATTCCTGGTTCTAAAATCATGGGCCAGTCAAGAAAGGCTGAGGGATGTACAATGGACTGTCAGGGTCCCACCGCATGTTAGCCAGCCACCTTCTACCACCACTCCATCCATTCCCCAGACGTTCTGACTCAAATTTAGGTGACAGGAGACCGTTGTGTAGGGGCAGGACCTATATCCACTTAAGGAACGTTGCTTAATATTATCACAGATATTACCCTTAAAGGTACCACATACAACATGCCACTTCAAAAGAGAAACCTACAACTTTAGGGTTTTTAGGGAAAAAACACTGAAAACAACATAGCCTTTCAGGTACTCCAGTATCAGAGAGTTTGGGGACTTGTTTTAGTTATAATTTTTTATCAAAAAATGATTTGTTTCCTTTCATGAAAGGACAGTTGGCCCTTGAACAACACAGGTTTGAACCGTGTGGGTCCACTCATGCGGACCTTTTCCGTAAATACAGTACGGTCCTGTAAATGTATTTTCTCTTTCTTATGATTTTCTTAATAACATTTTCTTTTCTCTAGCGTACTTTGTTGTAAGAGTACAGTCTGTAACACATGTAACATACAAAATATGTGTTAATCAACTATTTATGTTATGGGCAAGGCTTCCGGTCAGCAGTAAGCGACTAGTAGGTAAGTTTGGGGAGGGGAGAAGTCGAAAGGTATTCGTGGATTTTTGACTATGGGGTGGGGGTGGTTAGTGCCCCAACTCTCACATGGTTCAAAGGTCACCGGTAGTTTACTCTGCTCTTCCGTGAGACTTTTACAACCAGAGTTTTTTCTTTGGAAGCACATCTCCAGAAGAACAAGGAGAGAAATTATGACTCCTGCTGAATAGCCAAGAAAAAGAGACACTTGTAAAAACAAGGGCTCCTTGCACTTGAAAATAGAACCCAAAGCACACCTTGCATTCATTTATATTAGTCTTGTAACACATTGAGGTTTATGAGCAAGGTTTGTGGAAAGAAAATCAACACATATGCCATAAAAATACATTATGTGTTAGTTGGCAAAGCCACAATCATCCCTTCCTCAGTTGGGTGGGAAGAGATCATTAAAATCACCTATTCCTCTGTGTTCCTTCCTTGACATTGCTGTCCTGTTCTGTTTGAGAGTATGAAAGATGACCCACATGAACTCCTTACGGCCATCATTAGACGTAGAGGAACAGAGATGCTTTGGCAATGAGCATTTTTTCTGTTCCCAGACCCCAGCTCTATCCACCACACATCCCGGTTGCCTTAGGAGAACGAGATTCCTCTGGGAGTCTCCTGGGTTAACCTGTTGCTCAGAGCCAACGAGCCAGCAGGGATAGCTGCTCAGGGAGCTGGCCCATGGAAGTCAGCACGTACACCTTTCATAGCTCAGATGTGCTGGTTCTCCGCCAAGGACAAGCTTTTTCAAAGATACAAGGGTCTGTTGTTCTCAGTAAGAGCACTGCTCCCGTGACACGGAGGTATGTTGCAATGAACCCCTGGTACCTTGTGTGCGCTCAGGATAAATTAGCATCGATGGTTTCACATGATACTTTCATTTGAAGTACCAGAAAAGCTATTTATACCAAACTGCACTTGTAGATCATTTAAAATTCATGCCTCATTTAAAATACAAAATACAAATTGACATAATTACTGTGGGTCCAGAGATTTCTGTTCCACTAACAAATTTATTAATTGATCCTTCTATGTAAACATTTTATGGGCTTTGAAATACATTTCCTGGTATCACAGCATAGGATCACTTAAGTTTTTATTTAAGTTCCAGCTAGTTAACAGATAGTGTAATATTTGTTTCAGATGTATTCAGTGATTCAACACTTCCATACGTCACCCGGTGCTCATTGCAACAAATGCACTCCTTAATCGCCAGGATCGCTTAACTTCTATGAATTTCAGTCTGTGGCCTTGGTAAAACAATAGAACATTCAGTGTGGCCCTAGAAGAGACAATGTGTTCCAGTACCTCAAAGTTGTGGGCTTGAGAAATTCTGGAGTATTGATAGCAGAGTATTACTTAGCGTTTTTCATGGGTCTTCTAAGAGATCCTCAGGGCTGCTGACTTTAGAACTTGACTTCCAAGTAAAATGAGATGCCACTATATTGTAATACCTTCACACTTCATTTTGATTCTAGAAGCTTCATTTTTAACTCTTGTCTTAAATTGTGTTCTATATTAGTTTTGTCCTGTTTCACTTTCTTTTTGTGCATTTGCATCTCACGAAAAAAATTTTAAAAATTTAAGTAATTGCGTTTCTGGAATTTGTAGACCAATTTTATATCACTAGAAAATAGGTCTTGAGCGCCTGGGTGGCACAGTCGTTGAGCGTCTGCCTTCGGCTCAGGGCGTGATCCCAGCATTCTGAGATCGAGTCCCACGTCGGGCTTCTCCGCTGGGAGCCTGCTTCTTCCTCTCCCACTCCCCCTGCTTGTGTTCCCTCTCTCACTGGCTGTCTCTCTCTGTCAAATAAATAAATAAAATCTTAAAAAAAAAAAAAAAGAAAAGAAAATAGGTCTTAGATAATTTAATAGGGGCGCCTGGGTGGCTTGGTCAGTTAAGCGACTGCCTTCGGCTCAGGTCATGACCTCAGGGTCCTGGGATCGAGTCCCCGTATTGTGTCAGGCTCCCTGCTCAGTGGGGAGTCTGTTTCTCCCTCTCCGTCTGCCCTTCCCCCCCAACTTGTGCTTTTGCTCACTCTCTCAAATAAATAAATAAAATCTTTAAAAATAATAATAATAACTTAATAGTTCTAGCAGGTTTCCTAGACTTTATCAAGAAAGATACGCTGTCTGACTTGGACTCAGCTTCTCTGAGCCTGGCTCACCGTATCTACAAAATGAATGTAATGAAGCACGGAGGTCACTGCGTCCTCCAGCTTACCGGTTGTGTCACTCCGCCAGTGTGTGGGGTACCTGCTATACGGGAGGCTGTACAATGCTACTTTCCAGACCTGTGCCGTCCGGTACCGGAGCGACTGGCTACAGGTGGCTATTTACATGTACATTAATTAAAATTAAGAATTTGTGACCTCAGAGGCACTAGTCACGTGTCAGCTGCTTAGTAGCCATGCGGGGCTGGCCACTACTGGACTGGAAGGCATGTACGCAGAACATTCCCACCATCACAGAAAGTTGCCATTGGACACCTCCGTTCTAGAGTGTTTCCATTTCTTAAATATACATTTAAGAGGTCTGGGAGGGACTAAATGTAGACTATATTCAGAGTTAAGATCTTGGTGACGATGAAGATTTAACATAACATTAGTTCAAAAATGATGGAAGTTACTAGCATCGACACCAGACTTTGTGAAGGGCTTATTAACATGTTCAGCAATGGCGCATAATACACACAGAACAGTGCTGATTCCAGAAGACGCCTTGTGTTTGCTGCCGTTCGTACCTTGACATGTGCCTTTCCCTTTGTGCAGAATAACCTTTCCTTTCGTTGCTTATTAAAACCTTTCCTGTCCTTCAAGCGTGACTCGACTTCTTCGTACATGTTTCCAGCGTTTGCTGATGTCCATGCCTTCCCCTCTGCCCTGCAATCTTCCTTCTTCGTAGTAGTGTTTATGCAGAGCCCTTATCACACACTCTCTTCTGTCACGTTTATGTGACGTGTCACCATCCGCATTCCATCGGAAGTGCCCAGAGTCCTTTGCCTGTCATGATATCTTGAAAGTACTTGCCCTCGGCGGTGATTTATTCATTCAGCAGGTGTGTGTGGAACACCGACTGTGTGCAAACCACTCTCCTAGACGTTAGGGATAGGAGGGTGAACAATGTGGTAAACAAAGAAATTGATAAGTATTTACAGAGTCAGGGAAAGCCAGGAGTGATTAATGCCTGAACATTCATAATTTATTTTACCATTTTATTTAAATTGCCCTTTAGAACAAAACAGTATAAAAGAATATCGAGTTCAGCTCAAGATCATTGGAACGAGCTTGGCTCTTTTTTCCTTCTTTAACAATTGCACTTCTCCCCCAGCGTGAGCAGTGGCACAGCAGGAAGTCCCTTGCCTACTGACATAAAAAGGTTGCGTACAATGGGAATTACCTTATCAGGGCAGTTTTTAGTTTTTGTATTAAACCCAAAAGATACATCAACCGAGATCATCTTTTTATTTATTCACCTGTACACGTGAGTGAAAAAGAAGAATTGCAGTAGCAGTCCTGGAAGCATTTTGGTCTTGGGATATTTAGCCCCATCCATTGATTTATTCAGTGTGGGGCTGCAGGACACGCGCCAGGCGGTGGGTGGTGCGTTCTCTTGGGCTCACGATGGACCGCGTTGCACCCGTCAGAGCTGTCAGGGGAGCACCCTCATCTTCTCCGGGCACAGCAAGACTGGGGTCAGGGCATCAAATATTTGGAATGGCAGGCAGCAGGTATCAGTACCTGTTGGGAAGCACGGAAGTCTGGCATCTGAGGGTAAGGAGGGGAAACAGAGCACCCAACTAGGACTCGTGCAGCCAGCCCTTTCCTGCTTCTCTACACGTTGTATTTGGGACATCTGTCATGTTTGGATGGTAGCAATTTTCCTATAGGAATTTAAAAAACCATAATTACACACCTCACAAAGTCAGTCTGGCACCTTCTTGAAATTCCCCAAATACTTTCAAATGAACATTAGAAAGGAAGGCGGTTTAGTCGTGGACCAAAAATACGTATTTCTGAATGCCCCAAAGAATTGAAAGCTGGGTGTCAAGGTCCATCCATGCTCATCACAGCATCAGTCACAACGGTGAAAAGGGAGAAACAACACAAGTGCCCAGTGGTGGATGAATGGCTAAGAAAGAATGTGGCGTACGCGTACAAAGAAATAGGAAGGAAATTCAGGCTACACCATGATGAACCTCGAGGTTCATGCCAATTGAAATAACGAAAATGCAAAAGGACAAATGTTGTCTGATTCCACTTATATGAGGTCACTTGGTGTGGCCAAATTCAGAGAGACAGTAGATGGGAGGGCGGTTGCCAGGAGTTGAGAGAAGGGAGTTAGTGTTTAATGGGTCCACAGTTTTAGTCTTGCAAAATGAAAATCGTTCTGGAGATTAGTTTTACAACATGAATGTACTTAATATGGAACTATGTACTTCAAAATGGTTAAGATATGAGGGCGCTTGGGTGGCTCAGTCAGTTAAGCGTCTGCCTTAGGCTCAGGTCATGATTTTGGAGTCCTGGGTCGGGCTCCTTGCTTGGCAGGGGTCTGCTTCTCCCTCTGCCCCTCACCCTGCTCGTGCACTCTCTCAAATAAATAAATAAAATCTTCTTTAAAAAATAAAACAAAATGGTTAAGATAGTTAACTTTCTAGTATGTATATTTTACTATAACTAAAAATTAAATATACATATATTTCTTGAAATGAAATATATTCATGTTTAAAAGCTTGTAATGCATCAGCTAAATACCCAATGACACTAGTTCTCCACTAATCATCCTTCTAGTATTACTTTGTTCCCATGTGAGCTCTTTAATTATTATCTTAATAGAAATTGCTGACCTTTTGGGGCTCCTGGGTGGCTCAGGGGGTTAAGCGTCTGCCTTTGGCTCAAGTCATCATGCTCCCAGGGTCCTGGGATCAAGCCCCTTGTTGGGTTCCCTGCTCAGCAGGGAGTCTGCTTCTCCCTCTCCCTCTGCCTGTCCCTTCCCCTGCTTGTTCTGTCTCTCTCTCTCTCTCAAATACATAAGTAGTCTTTTAAAAAAAAAAAGAAAGAAAAGAAATTGCTGACCTTTTAATTTCAAATCATAACCTAGAGCTCAGTAAATAGTGCCCTGTATTCATTAACTGTGTTATAAGTCGTACTGTCCGTTTCGTTGTCATTTTATTGACGTAATTCTCTGTGTCAGCCATGTTGCCCTTGCTCCATAATACTGGCACTTGGGGTTTGTATGGAGTGACACGCACAGCTCGCCTTCTCGACATTGCTTCCATGCTGGCGGAACAGTACACAGTTCGTACCTGCCCGTCGTGGGGATATGGAAGTGAATTCATAGAGGTGACATGATTTAACCAGCTATAACAAGGGGCCGTGTTGTCTCTTAGACCCCTCGCCCCAGAGCTGCCACCCAGCTGTGCTGTAGTGCCCATGGGGACGCTGCCTGTTTCCCAGGACCCACTCTTACACTACTTGGGGAACACCGTACCCGAAGATCTGACTTCCCCCGACAAAGCATGGTCATTGTGCTTGCTCTGTGTGATGATGGAAGTATTTTCCAGCAACCTATTACCTTCTGTTTCTTAAAAAGTTTCGCTACTTGCAAAGCATTGATTGACGAGCTGAGGAGATCCTATTAGCTTAAGTGCAGCGTCGAAAGCAAGCACTTCAGTGCCCATCAACATATTATGCTGACGTATGAGATCTGAGGTTCAGTAAAAGTCCCTTCTCGTTGCTGTCTTCAGCACATCAGCACCCGAACTTTCTTACAATCTTTGTAGACATTGGGCCACACGGAAGCCTTGCTTGGTCAACAGGTGATATTCAGAGTCCAGGGGCTGTGTTACATCCCACCTCCAGCTGGTCCTTGACCTCAAAGAGTTTACAGGCTGTGCGTTCTTCTCATCTGATATGAATGCGGCGGCATCCACAGAAGTCACCTAAGGCTGTCTCTGTAGCCCAGCCTCAACTTTGCACTCATGCAGTAACTCTTTCTACAACATTCCTGGCACCATCACTGGCTTATACTGGTCCCTCCTGGTGTGGACAGGTCACTATTTAGTGAGGCAGCTCTGGTTATTACACCTTTTCCTTAAACATGGGGTTGAAAATGGCTTTGCTCTCATTTCTGCCCATGCTCCACGTTCTGCCTTCCTGGAAAATTATGATCATTTCTTTCTGGAGTTGTCCCTTCTAGAGGTGCAGATTATTCACTGATTTCTCCCATGACGTGGTTTACAAAAGGCCCCTTGCCATCTGGTAGACTTCAGTTTCATAGTTTGATCCTGGGACCATTACCATTTGCTCTCCATCAGTGCACCCTAAAATAGCCTGAGCTTCGCCAGCAGCCCCTCACTGCCAGGCCCTGTTGAACCCATGGTCCTGTGTAGCACCCATCTGTGTAAGAGAGTTCCAGGGCCATCCGGACAGAAGAGAAGAGAATGCCTGCATGTGCTTCGGGAGGCCCCGTAAAGGCTTCCTGGAGAAGCTGGCCTTTGAGATGGACCTTACAGAGCTCAGGGAGTTTTAGCACAGATTGATCTTGCAGGATTATAGACAAAGAAGCTTTAGGTGTAAGGGCCTAGAAGCAAGAAGACATGGGGAAAATTTAAGATATGCAGGCATATCCTATCTGAAGTTATGCTTCAGAACACATACTGTTCAGATACTTAAATATCACAGCCAGATCGTGTTCTTCAGTAGGGCCATGGCAAGCTGAAGATTTTTGGGTTCTTCTTAGGTGCCTTCTAGGGAGGTTAGACTGTGGTGGAGTGGAAGTTAGGAAGCTTCATGATGGGCTAGACCATGAGCATCTCAACCAAGACAGAAGTACTTAAAAGGATCATTTCCCCACATCCTCGCCTGTACTTGACATTCTCATGCCCTTCATTCATGATAATCTAATGAGTGTGGATTGAATTTGCATCACTATAGTTTGCCTTTGCTTGATTACTAATAAGATTGGACATTTTTTCATGTGGTTATTAGTTACTCCTCCTGCCCAGTACTAAATATTTGTCTTTTTCTTGATTTGTAGGAGGTTTTTTTAATTCATTCCAGCAGCTAATCTTTTGACTCTTAAATATTTGCCTGTATCTTCTCCCAGACTGCTCCTTATCCTGTACCTTTATTTACAATGTCTTTTTTTATACAAGAAATTTTAAATTTTGATGTCAGATCTATAAATCATTTCTTTTAGGGTGTATCCTATTCTTACCTTGTTTAGTTTAGAAGAAATCCTTCCCTACTTCATGACCATAGAGTCCCCCGCGTTTTGTTCCCAGTATTTAGAGTTTTAATTTCAAAATTTTGCTTTGTTCTATATTGGATTTATTAGGGTGCCAGTTGTGAAGTAAGAATCTTAGTTTTATTTCTCTCCAGCCAAAAGTCAGTTGGTCAGTCAGCCCTTTCCCTGTTTGTGTCATTTCTATTATATACTGTCCCACACCTGCTATGGTATCCTTCTGGGTTCTTTCTTATCTTCCATGGATTGATTTGTCTACTCATGTGCCAATACCATATGGAATTAATTACCATAGTTTTGTAGTGTGATTGATACCTGGAAAGGCAAGTCCCCTTTGTTCTTTTGGTTTTATTTATCTTTGAAGTTATCTTACCTATCTGTCCTCTTACTCTTCATTGTGAATTTAAGAATTGGTTGGCCAAGCATCCCAAAGTGCTCTTGGGATTTTTATTGGAATTGCATTGAACTAATAGGTTAAGTTTAAGAGAACTGACATCCTTATAGTATTAAGTCTTCTTACCAATGAACTAAGTATTTCTCGACATTGATTCAGACCATCTTTTTTGTCCTCCAGTGAAATGTTATAATGACTTGCACCTCCATTTGTTATTTGTTGAAACGTCCAATATCTGAGTTCCAGACTACAGAACAACTCTACAGTAATAAAAACTATAGTAATGAAAAACACATTTTAAAGCAATCTGGGGTTCTATCAGATTGAGAGGGTAGAGCTAGCTTTTATTTTCTCCTGTTGGATGAGTCTCCTTCCTGTGTATATCAACAGTAATTCATACAAATGTACCATTTGCCATTGCCAAGCAAAGTTTTTGAGCAGGCCATGAAAGCCTTCTGCCCCTTGGTTGACATTCGTTCCACCAGCGGGCACTTGATCCAATAGCTGTTCACCAAACAGTAAATCCACAAACTGCATTATGCCTGTATGTTCTCTGCACAGTAAAATTATGAATGATTTTGTCAAATGATTTGCTTAAATAAGAATCACTTTATCTGTGGCATATTCCTTTGCTAATGAACCATTGTTGTTTCTCCAGATCACTTTCAGTATTTTTTAAAGATTTTATTTATTTATTTGACACAGAGAGAGTACAAGCAGGTGGAAGCAGCAGGCAAAGGGAAAGGGAGGAGCAGACTCCCCACTGAGCAGGGAGCCCAATGTGGGCCTGGATCCCAGGGCCCTGAGATCATGACCTGAGCCAAAGGCAGATGCTTAACCATCTGAGCCACCCAGGCACCCCACTTTCAGTATTTTACTAGCCATCCGCATCCAGGTTTCCTGTCCAGCATTATGGAAGGTTGTTTCTCCACCCCACACATATATTCAGCCATATCTAGCCTTCTTGGATTCTTTCCCAGCCTCCATGATTTCTCATAATTTGCTAAAGTGACACTAGATTCAACCTCTGATTTCCCAGTAAAGTGATCATATCAGCATTTAATATCAGCCCATTCCGGGGTGCCTGGGTGCCTCAGTGGTGTTAAGCATCTGACTCTTGATTTCAGCTCAGGTCATGATCTAAGGGTCATGAGATTGAGCCCCACACCATGCTCTGTGGAGTCCATTTGAGATTCTCTCTCTCCCTCTCCTGCGACCCCTCCTCCCCCCACTTGTGCTCTTGCTCTCTCTCTAAATAAATAAAATCTTTAAAAAAATATATGAGCCCATTCCTACTCACAAAAAATGTACATATTTTTAGTATTGCTGTGTTTTCTGTCATATAACCTGAGTTCGGAGGCACTTAAACACCAGCATTATTTGTTTAGGAGACTCCTGTTCTGACTTATAAAACCATAGTATAAAGTACATTTTTTTAAAACAATGTGATGGATAAAAATGATTAACTAGATAAGCAACCTTTGAGTTGGCTGAACAGCTAAAGCTTCTTGATACTTCTTCATACTTTAAGGGTGATAGAGGAAAGAATATCTGCTTCAGATACCACGGACGTTGAGGAGGAAATCTGGTAGGAAATTTTAAGTGACTGCAGAAAAGCGCACAAAGCTTTCCCTCAATTCTTCGACCGGTTTAACATGAACAATTTTGTTGTCATTTGTGTTTCTCCAGCTTCCAATTGTAGAAAAGATAAGAACCATCGCACAGGCTGTGTACGGAGCCAGAGATATCGAACTGTCTCCCGAGGCACAGTCCAAAATAGATCGTTACACGCAACAGGTAAAAGTTACACATTTAGGGGAAAAAATCCTCCTCGGGCCCTTAAAGTACTCACCTTGACATAAGGACTGTTAGAAGTCTCACCAGCTGAACGTGATTTAATCTCCTTTGTCTACAAAAATTGAATGAATATCCTTGGGTAGTTTGTTGACTTTAAATAGAACATTATGGCAAGGGTGTATACCCTCTGATCGATAGTGATTGACTTTTGTGGTTATCGGTTGTCTGATATGGGTGGTGTCACATCTGGGACATGTGAGGGTTCGTCCCTCCTGGTCAGCCAGGAACACTGAAACTCCGCGGACGTGTGGCTGTGGAGTCAGCTGGATGACCTGTAGTGCTTCCTCTTCATTGCAGGGCTCCTCCTGCCTTAGAAATGTTAGCCAAACGGCGCCAAGTAAGGCAAGTCGTCATGCAGCTGTTAAACATGGGAGTGTTTGGTGTTCTGTTTTTATGCAGTTGGTTCACTGGCTTGGTGCTGAGATTGTCCACCCAAGTTGAAGGTGCTGTCATCTTCTACCTCTAGAAGCAGTGACAAAGGCAAATCAGCAGGCAGCTGTGAAGGTGGCGGGGACTCAGCAGCCTGAGTCTAGTCTTAAAATGATCGTGTTTCATGGACTGCATCCACCGCAGCTCGTCCAGCCACGCTGACCAAAATGACCATAAGCCCCGAATGCCCCCTCCGGTTTGCTGTGATATAATAGAAATCAAAGCACTTCAAGAGTTGGCCGGCAAAAGAGCTCCATAATGAGTATCACTGATCTACTTTTTTAAATTCCCAACTCCTAAATACTATTTGTAATCGTGTTTGACATTATGTTAAATACTACCAGTGCTGACCAGAGTATTCTCCCAAGTTTGGTAAGATAGCAATTCGTTTTTTTCTTAGAATTTTCCATGTATGTCCTCGGCCTGTGCTTTTAAAAAATAAATAATTCACTTTGGGCACCTGGGTGGCTCAGTCAGTTAAGCATCTGACTCTTGATTTTAGCTCAGGTCATGATCTCAGGGTCCTGGGGTAGAGCCCTGCATCAGGCTCCATGTTCAGTGGGGAGTCTGCTTGTCTCTCTCCTTCTCCCACTGCCACTCCTCCTCTCACTCTCTCTCTCTCTCTCCTCTCTCTCTTAAGTAAATAAATAAATCTTTTTCTTAAGATTTTATTTATTAATTTGAGAGAGAGAGACAGAGAGAGAGAGAGAGAGCATGAGAGGTGGGAGGGTCAGAGGGAAAAGCAGACTCCCTAGTAAGCAGGGAGCCCAATGCTGGCCTCGATCCTGGGACTCTGGGATTATGACCTGAGCCGAAAGCAATCGCTTAACCAACTGAGCCACCCAGGTGCCCATAAATAAATCTTTAAAAGA
The DNA here is from genome assembly GCF_017311325.1 of Ursus maritimus. Lineage (NCBI taxonomy): Eukaryota > Metazoa > Chordata > Mammalia > Carnivora > Ursidae > Ursus > Ursus maritimus. The sequence continues at coordinate 55,262,132 of NW_024423675.1, forward strand.
TAAATAATTCCCCAGAACTGTTCTACATACCGGCATGGATCTGCAGTGAAATTTCACTCGTGTGTAATGAAATGAGTAAAGTAAGGTCATTGTCATGAGTCTTTTTTTTTCACAAGTTTTTAATAATATTTAAGGACTATTATTTATTCTAATATTAGTTCCTTCCCTTTTCTCAGTCTTAAAAGCTTCTTTTTTTATATGAACTAATATGGTCCTAGTATATGCCATATTGTTTTTTTCTTTTTTTTTAATATCTGTACTGGCAAAATATTAAATTGGAAACGTACATCAGTTCAAATTATTTCATTAGTTGAATGATCTCTGAAACCCAAAATTTCTGCCCCCATTTCTATAGAGCAATTGTGATTGTCCCCCAGCAGAATTCTGATCATTTTATGAGAATATGCCAGCATTTCAAAAAGAATAGCCCCACCCCCAAATGAGAATATCCTAAAATTGTCCAAATACTTTTAAATTGAATCATAAGAAAGTCTGCATGTGTTACCTCTGAAGACTGCATTCCTTTTATCCCTGGCTACTGAGGGAATATTGCTTAAAAGTTATGTGTCCAGTATGTGGTTGCCATTAATTAGCAAAGTCTCCAAAGGGACACTATGTACCCTTTAATCGGAACCAGGCTACGAGGACAGTGTCCTTTTTGTGAGACCCCACATGTGACTTCCTGCCCTTTCACCTTTGGAACTCTGGGTCAGGCGTCGCCTTTGGTCCTTAAAAATAAGAGGCTTAAAAAGTGACCTCATCTTAGTTCATATAATGTAATCGCAGATCAAATAGCCATGATTCATAAACCAACACAAAGGGACCCTTTGCTTCCTGACGGCGTCCAAGAATGAGTGAACAACGTCACTGAGAGCCTCATTACGGAGCCTTTCTCCAGATTACCTTTCTGAGCCCCAGATATTAATATCCTTGGAAATAGTTTCGACAGCTGCTCTTGCTTCTACTTTGCCTGAAAATAGCCACACTTTATCCCAAATATACATGTCATGCTGCCTTCCTTAAGGAGAATTCTCCGAAATCAATCACAGACACCCGCAACCACGTGACTATCACGTGGCGATGAGTTCATCCCATCTTCTTGCTCAGTGAACAAGTAGTGACCAGCACCTGCCGTGTGCCTGGATCTGAGCCTTGAGGACCACGGGTAGTGCAAGTTGGACACACACAGGAGACTAATATGTGCTCAATGAACACCTTTCCTTTCCTTCCTTACAGGGATTTGGAAATTTGCCCATCTGCATGGCAAAGACCCACCTCTCTCTGTCTCACCAACCTGACAAGAAAGGCGTACCCAGGGATTTCATTTTGCCCATTAGTGATGTCCGGGCCAGCATAGGCGCTGGTTTCATCTACCCTTTGGTTGGAACGGTGAGTGAGTAACATTCTCCAAAAACCTTCCCCAGGCTGTGTTGTCCTGATGCCTTAAATCCTTATGTTCTGCCTACACTCTGCCACTCAGGTGTTGGGAAGTAATCATATTTGCTACTTTTCTAAACATTCTCTTCCACCATATAGAAATCCTCTGCTGTCATGGTTTGGGTTTTTCTTTTTCTTTTTTTTTAGAACGGGTATTCAGGATGTCTTGAGTCATAAAACTGAGTCCCCTCATAGAACTCAGAAGACAATAACTTGGTACAATTCAGTCTGATATTTAAACAGTGGAATGGCTTAGTATAGTGTCTCTGGACCTTTTTCACATTATTGTACTCAAGATGATAAGATGTGACTGTAGTCAGATAAATGGAGGTGACTGCTCATGCCAGACGCCTGCAAAGGCCGGGAAGGTCAGAGTTTCACCATCTTCCTTCCTCCTCAGCACGTCAGGTGAGAAGCTCTGCCTTAGACCATGAGCGAATTAAATGCGGTTTCATTTTTAACAGTGTGGTTGGATTACATTGCTATAGGATGATAATTATGTTATTTCAGATTTTTTATGGATGGAAGGGAGATACCAAAGATGTGAAATTTTATCAAAGCACTTAAAATCCATGATGTTGGGCTTCATACATAAAATGCTTCATTATAGACACACAATGATATACTTTCCGTTGGGAACCATCAACGGCCAAAATCTGACTTCTCATCCTTGGAGTGCTCCTGGATTAGATTTAGAACAAAAAAAATTCTAAGTCATCATTTTCCTTATTGCTATTGTTACAGATTGATCCAAGTCCAAGCAGGAAACATTGTAACAATTTTTTTAATAAACCATGTGGCTCTGTTGTGATGTAAATAAACAATGGGTAGGCAAAAGTACATAAGAAATGCAGAATTTTTGCCTTGATGTTTGCACATTTCACCTAATGTTGGGCAAAATGCTTTCAGTAAGCATTTCTTGAATTCTTTATTGCATCTGTGGCGTGGAGATACCAGGAGGGGCGTGAGGAGCACAGGTTTACACAGCACAGGGGTGTCTAGAAAGCACGGTATTGGCATTCTGAATGCCCTCAGCACAGAAATGGCGAGGGCGGCTTTGACTCAGGTGGGTGAAAGAGGTGGGTATGTGGAGGAAGAGAATCAAGAGTACCTCACAAAAGCCTCAAACTCTGACCTGGGGCAACAGTGAATTTTCAACTCAAGGGCACAAAAGTACGTGACAGACCCAGAGAAGTCCAGTGTGGCTGGGGTTGGATGGGATGGGGAGGCTGAGAAGCGACCTTGGGATAGCAAGACGGGGCCAAGCTGTTACAGAGCTTGATTACCATCAATGGGGACTTGGGTTTTTCTCCTGTGCACCCTGGGGAGTCACTATAGGATGGTTTCTGTGTTTGTTTGGGATTTTTGTATTTGTACAAGAAGAAGAAGACGGTGATCTGATTTTTATTTTGGCAAAAGAGCTCTGGCAGCCAATGGAGAATGTTCAAAGGGCCAAGAGCCAGAGCCAGGGAAATGTCAGTTGAGGCCAGAGGTCATCAAGGTCAACACTGCGATCACTAATGCTAATATGGAGAGAGGGGCAACTTCGAGACATATTTTAAGGGTAGCCACCTACACATGGGGTCATGGGGTGGGCCACTTGTAGCTTGACTGGGATGGCAGTGCCGTCAGTCCTGGAAGGAACACGGCAGGGGGCAGATTGGCAGAGCCAGAAATGAGTCTGGCTTGGATGTGGAGAACTGCGAGGGTTAACAGGTTATATAAAGTGGTCTATGGATCCATTAGAAATACAGACACAACACTCAGAAGAAAGGAATAGGAAGGCAGGCCTTGAGAGTTTTAAGAATATAGATGAAGGCAGATGTCAAACAGGGAAGAAGCAAGGATAAGCACGAGAGAAATGAGAAGAGGGTGAAGGGTGATGCTCTAAAAATGTCTACAGACATTTACAGAGCCCTCCAAGGAGTCTGGGAGGACCCGTCAGAGGTCTTGGAGGGAGACCAGGGAATCCCACAGGAGTCCTCTGCAGATATAGCAACAGCGTTGACACAGGGAGCAGAGTTAAAATTTTATGGGTGCTGGATGACATTTCCAGAGGGTGGTGGGAAGGAGGAGGGGCGTGACTGCAAAGGGGCACAAGGGAGCTTTCTGGGGTGATGGAAATATTCTATATTTTGTTTGTGGTGATAGTTCCATGACTATATACCTTTGTCAGAACTCATAGACCTACACACCTCAAAAGGATGAATTTTATTGAGTATAACTTAATTATACCTCAGTTAACAAAAATGGATAGTGAGAAGAGCTTGCTTTTATGTTCCTTAGAGTGGCCTCAACGATGGCAGCCCCTCAGTGCTAAAAGTCTCCTGAGCGTTGGTCAGTGAAGGCCTTTGCTTAGGATTAAGAGCACAGCCCGGGAGAGCAGCCAGAGAGACTGGAAGACCAAGAGACGAGGGGCCGTACCTGGGGTGGCGGGGGGGTGGGGGGCGCCGAGGAGAAAGTCAGCCTCCTTCAAAATCTGTCCTGTCTTGTCCAGATTCAAAACCCCGCAGTAGCTCACCCAACAAATTCATTCATTCATTCAACCAGTGCGCATAAGGCACTGTGCTGCACACTCTGGGGAACCCCCCAAATAAAGACGCTTCCCACGTCAGGCAGCTTACAGCTGGTAGAGGTAGGGAGAACTGAATTAGAAAGAAAATGGTTTGGTGTAAAAATTAGGAACCAGTCATTGATAACCTTAAAAGTTCTGAGCATTTAATAGTCATGAAGTAAAAATCATCATATAATCTAAAATCCCGTGGTCACTAAGCAAATGTATGCTGTGGCCCTCCTCCCACACCAACACCACCATACCCACATGCGAGAGCAGTTCTGGGACATCAGAATTCTAGAGCCACCCCCGCCGCTCACATGGGAGCACTGACGTTTCACTCGGAGGAAATGGATTGTGTGGATTCGTTCCTAGGGGGGCGGCCATGGGCTCACTGGGTGTCCTGAAGACAGCCCTCTGCCACCGTGTGGCGCCCCCAGCTCAGGGCAAGGTCGGGAGCGTCAGTGAACCAGGAAGGAAGTGGTGTCTGACTAAAGAAGTTCCTGGAGGTCAGGGAACGGTCACGGTCACGTGGAGGCGGTGGCCTTAGAGGTCCCCTTTCCATGCCAGCAGGAAGTTGCGCGTGGATCAGGGCAAACGCACCGTTGGGAGGCCAGAATCGCCTAATAAGGGCTGGTATTTACTTTTACTTGACCCCATTCCGGCCCCTGCCACAGTCTGCTGAAATGCTTCTAACATTCATCACCCGTGTGGGAGACACAGTGTCGTAATTTCCTGCTGAGATGACCGAGGGAAGGGGGAATGGGGACACTGGAGGGGCTGGTCCTGCAGGTGGGAAAATTCTAGCATCGTGAGTCACTCTTACTCTTAATCATGAAACATGTGCTTATTTGAGTACTTTTGAAACACGTATCTGTCCACTCCAGAAGGAAAGCCCAAATTCAGACCGCAAAATCAGAAAGTTTCTCTATTTTTTCTGCAGTGTCCATTCATTTTCTCAGTCTCTCATACAACCACGTGGAGGTAAAAAGATCAGGTCCTTCCCTAATGGGTCTTCTGATACACCCTAGTAAAAGGAACATATAAGTACAGAAAGCTGTGGACTTGAGAACAAAGGAGAAGCACCCTCTGGCTACGTAGTAGGTCTAAAAGGGGAGAATGTCAATAAAGCAAGTCTGTCCTCAAACAATAAACATCTCCAGCCCTGCTGACTTGGAGCACACCCACAGTGAAATGCTGGGGAATTCAGTTTCCCCCCTCCAGATGTAGCTTTGTAAATATTTACTGTTTAACCTCCCCTCCCCCACTGTCCTTACTTATAGGCCGATGTTTTTTGCCATTTAATTATTTCATCATGTTCTATTTACTTATTACACAATATAATAATAGTGATGATAAATACCATTAACTGCTGTAGACACTTCACCAGTACATTTCACTTCCCTGAGCTGTTTGTATAGAAACACCCAATACAAGGATTACTCAGCTTATGGACATCTGAGGCCTTTGCTCTGACCCTGACATGCATTCACAGTGTTTCCCATCTGGCTGTAGCTAATTTTTCCTTCGTAAAATAAATCTTCATTCCTACTAAGTGCCATATGTATTCTTGCCTCTCTTTAGTGACATACTTATGTACTATTTCTGGCGTATTATCGAAAGCTCCAAAATACTACAAGATTCTTGCCCAGCTCATCACTACTTAGTGAATCTCCTTGTAAGAAATAGTTGAGCGAATACAGATCTTTGATGTGGGAAGAAAAGAACAAATTGTTTTCAAGATTTTCCTACCCTGTATTCTACAGATTACCCTGTTATGTTATGTTTCCAAAATTCTTTCAAAGCTTATGGTTTATTGTGTTCAATAAACCTAATAGCTTATTACATTTCTCCAAAACAGTCTTGGGCCAAAAGGAATCTAGTACTGGTCACATTGTTTTGATGTTGTCTTTAAGTTTCTATAATTTACAAGGTCTCTTTAATCATGTGGCATAAATTTCATGACATAAAAATATTAGCCTGTAAGGGAAGTATGTGCCATGATATTATTGAGAAGTAAATTACACCCCACATAGAAAAAGACTAGAAAGACACCAAAATGGTAACGTTTGGCTGCTGTATTATAAATAGCTTTTTTCTTTACTTTTCTGCTAATTTCAATATTTGCATTAAGCATGTGTCCCTTTTATAACATGAAAATACAATAAATAGTGGCACCTGGGTGGCTCAGTCGGTTAAGCAACTGCCTTTGGCTCAGGTCACGATCCCAGGGTCCTGGGATTGAGCCCCACGTCAGGCTCCCTGCTTAGCGGGGAGTCTGCTTCTCCCTCTCCCCTGTTCATGCTGTCTCTTTCTCAAATAAATAAATTCTTTAAAAAAAAGAAAAGAAAATACACTAAATATGCAGGTGATGAACTAAAAGTACTTGGAAACAATGTTTATGTGAGGCCAGTCAGTGGCCAGGGAGTCAGGACACGTGTGCAGCAGGTGGGATCTGGCAGGTTGCAGCACCTTGCCCATCGCAGCTGTCCTGCAGTGCTTAAACACCTGTAATGTTGAGATACTGAAGGAAGGACAGAGGACCTAGGATGTTCCCATAAGAAATGCACTCCTCAGTGTGGTTTGTCCGGTTCTGTCTAATGTCTGCTGGCCCCAGGTTCTGCTATGGAAACACAAGATTGTGTTTTCTAGGCTAATTTTTCCGGGGGCTCTTCTTGGCTACCGTCGTGGGGTGGAGAGCAGATGAGTATGTCCTTCCTTCTCAGGCGTGCTCACACAGCTCTGCACTCTCAAAACAGCTGGCATGGAGAGGTGTCCGACTAACTGTGAATTCCACCAGAAGTCCATTTGATGTTAGTGTTCGGTGTATCTGACTGTTCTCCTTTGATATCACACTGAGCCCTCCAAAGAACTTAGAAGTCCTCATGTAGTGAGGTCCTCTTGAATATGAAATCTTCTTTATTGACAAACATGGGACACAAAATTAGGACATGATGACTCTCAAGGACAAGAATATGGACTAGAATCTGGGGGTTGGGGCGCCTGGGTGGCACAGCGGTTAAGCGTCTGCCTTCGGCTCAGGGCGTGATCCCGGCGTTCTGGGATCGAGCCCCACATCAGGCTCCTCTGCTATGAGCCTGCTTCTTCCTCTCCCACTCCCCCTGCTTGTGTTCCCTCTCTCGCTGGTTGTCTCTATCTCTGTCAAATAAATAAATAAAATCTTTAAAAAAAAAAAAAAAAAGAATCTGGGGGTTAAGCAGCCTCATGGTTCACACAGAGGGGATTAAGATGTCCCAAGGTATTCATATGGTGGTCACTGCCAGATGGAAGTTTCTGGGAGGTAAAATAGCTCTTTGAAACTGTATGGAAATTGAGTGCTTTTGCCTCATAGACCAACGAGCAGAGAAAAACATCTTGGCTGGGGAGTCAGCGGGTCAGAAGATGCAGCGCATCAAAGCTCTCTTCTCCCTTCCCACACCCTTCACTTTGGTCCCTGTGCTCTTTCTGGAGCAGAGCAATGATCGTGGGCACAGCCTATGTGTTCGTCGTTTTTGCTCATGCCGTGATTGGCCTGGCCTGGACCCATCACGGTGTGCAAGTCTATCCAAGCAAGAGGGGCCGAAAGATCAGTAGTAAAGCGAGCAGTTTGTGGAGCGAACAAACGAATGAGCACTGGTGTGACCTTCATTTCTCCTCTGACCTGACCCAGCCCCATCTCTGTCCAGGTGCGCCACTGACCCCATTGCTTGGCCAGGCTCTGGAAAGCAGGAAACTAATGGAATGTATTTGGGAAGTGAGTGATGTCATCCACAACTCATGCCGGGTGGAGACTTATTGGACTGGGGGTGTGGGGGGAGTGAAAAAGTAGACTGTGTCCCCACCCAGCTAAGTCATGGTCGTTTTGTTCTTTCTCATGTTTCGGTTAAGCTCACTTTGTTTTCCATTCTACTCCCTCTACTATAAAAGTATGTCCTGAATGTTTAGTTTCCATTGGATCCGATTCAGGTCAGCGACGAAGTTATTCTCAAGCTCGGTGAGGGTATGTTGTCTCCTCTGTGTGCCGGCCCCACTTAGGGACACGTGGTTATAAACTTGCTTCACTCAGTTAAGCATGAAGGTGAATTAATTCAGACCTTGTAGGTTCAAATCAAATGTATCGCTCCCCACATTTTCCAGAGATTTATGGTCAGGTATGAAGTGAAAAAATTAAACATCCACTCCCCGGGCTGCACTTTAAATGCAGTGGATAAGCAGTCACGTAGTAAAGGGCTCACTGTCCCGTGAGATCATGCGGCACTCCCTTAGCCCCGCAGCATCCCTCAGACCCTCAGAAGCTGCAGAATCACCCCCTCCGTTTTACTCCTTGCCTCCCTCTCTTGCTTTCCCTGCCTTCCCACCCCAATCCCTACAAATAAACAAAGAAATTCTAAGCTTATTTCTTTTAAGTCCTGCAAACAGCCTTTCTATCTCCCCTGCTCCTTGGCCCAGGTTACCCCAACACTTGAAACGAACCAGCCTCCTCCCTGCCCACGGCTCTCCCTCTGCAGCTGCCTGCTTTGTCCTGTGTCCTTTCACTCCGTTCCTGGGGACCTGCTTGGTTTCCTCTCCCCACCCAGCTTGGGTCCCCTTCCCGCTGCCCTTCCTCATCTCTACATCAGAATTTCCTGCTTTCTCCCAAACATGCCTTCCTCTGGCTCAGGCATCCACTTGGCTCGTCCCCCGCTGACGTCCCTGCAGCAGACCGCCTGGTCGCTTCGTGACCACATCTTCCTCCCCAGCGTCCAGAGGCCAGCTACACGTATGTCTGTCCAGTAGGAGAGACGTCGTCCCTGTCTTCCGGTGTGACGTGTTTTAGGGGAAAGGAAGGTGACCAGCAAGCAGCACTCTCGATTTCCAGAAACTGTTTATCAGATTGACGAGACAGGGGAAGATCTGTGACTCATGAAAATGACATTTCTCCTCTATCACAGAAGGTTGCCTAGGTCCGTCCAGTCTCTTTGCTTACAGGATCTTTTTTCTCCCCCACTTTGATACGAATTTATTTTTAGCATAAATATAAAATCACTTTAAATGAAATTGGCCTCGGCCGGGGTAATAGGCTGAGTAATAACATTTTCAGAGATCTCTGTCATTGCGCTAAACTTTTCACCCAGGGTTATCCATCCCCACGTTTTGGGTTTTTCTTCCTTTTCTACAAACCGAGAAGCAGGTGCTTGTGGTGCTTACGCATCCAGGCCTACGATCGGGATACTGATTTTTTGTTTTCACTAGGGATTGATGAAGTATTGGCCCATTTCTCCTCTGCTTCCATCTACAGCCTGCTTGTTTTCTCCCTGTTTTTAGTTTGGATTCAGAGCATCCATGATGATCGGGGCATTCCCCAGTCCAGAACTTCTGAAAGGCATCATAGAATTATCTGGTACTCCTGGAGCTTCTCTTTATTCTGTGCCTCTTTGTTGCAGTCATTATACTTTGAGATCCCAGTTTTTAATCTGGGATGTAATATAATCTATATAACGTATATAGGATATAATATAATATAATATAATATAATATAATATAATATAATCAGAAGCATCTCAGTAATTTATGCAAGGGAAATCATATTAATGCAAACGAGAATACCAGTCTACCAACTAAAGGGCACAGCAGTCCTCAGAATCAGTTTCAGGGTGTGGTGGGAATGGATAAATAGAGGAGCTAGATTTATTGGAAAATGTCACACTTTAAACCTACAATTATAATTTTTGAGGAAAATATAATTGATAATATCTGAACTCATGGCAGTTTACAGGCCTAAATATATATGTGTTCATTAATGTATCCACCCATGGATATCAGATTAAATGTTAAAATACAGAATTGACATATTATGTGTCTCTATAAAAATCTGCTGTATATCACTTTTGAAAGAATTGGTTGTCCTTTAATCCTTACTAGGTATCACTGAAAATTCATAACATTTTATACCTGTGAGAATCACAGATCTAATTTAATCAGGGAACAAATGTAAAGCTGTTAGGTATTGGAAATATAACTTATGTTAGATTAAGTGACCAAATGGAGGTATTTATAAAGTCTCCAGAAGACCCGTAAAGAGAATTCATAGACATATTGCCAACCCCCTGTAAGAATTTGCTGGGGCGCCTGCATTAAGTATTAGTAAGAAAGGTACCACATTCTGCTAGAGACCTAGGGCTGGCAACATAAGTTTCTGCATCAATCACGGACAGCATTCTTCTGTTTGAGACTCATGTCAACCCTAAGAATCAGTTTTAGAGACTATAGGACCCATAAAAATGACCTACCATGCTTCCTTCCACCTTCCAAAATCCATCGTCCCATTCCCAAATTTATCTGTGTTTCTCCTCTGAATACGGACTTTCTCAAGCTCCAGACCCCGCCCCAGGACTGGCATTGGGGAGATGGTGCCCCTGCGGCAGCTGCTCACCTCCAGTCACTCCACCTCTCACTCGAGCGCACCCCCGCCCTTGTGCCGCCAGCAACACCCGCTAAGATGTGGGTGTCTGTGCCTGTCCCAGCCGCCTTGCCCAGTATCTCCTGTTCATCCAGACCCTCCTGGGTAAGGACCATGTCTTCAGTTCTCTTGACCTTTCCACCTTTGGAAGCCCAGTGTAGAATGTACGTTTGAAGCTGCCCATGTGTGGGTAGCCTGCCAATTCCACAGAGAGCAAGAGAATTCTGTGCCAGTGTGAACTCACCCTTCATATGATCCCCAACTGAAGTTCCAGTTGGGAAAAGCAGTCTTTTAAGGAGCTAATCGCAGAGGCTCTCGTGTCCTCCAGCCACATCTGCTCATAACTCCAGCCTTTCCCAATCAGTGCCCTAGCCTTTCTTCTTGAGCCCGTTACTGACCAGCAGTACTATAAACCAGGTCCAAAATGTATTTTTATTAATGTGCTTTCATATGGATGTACAGATCAGGTATCCCACCAAATGGTACGGCTTGGCAGTCTGGCTATTTGTGTGGAAACTGGGTATCCACATTTTGCATAGATGTATCCAGTCCTCCTGTGTGCTGCATCCTCCGTCACCCCCCCCCTCCACGTAATGGCTATTTCAACCACGGGTCAGACACTGTTCCCAGTGCTTTATACAGATGAGCTCACTACTCTCCATACCAGCCCTCAGAGCATGGTTGATGATAAATGGCAAGGGAGAGGGCTAGTGTTCCGAATAGTAAAGCTTATGAGATCTTTACTCAAGAATAACGTCAATTTTAAACATCTTGATATTTTCTTTTCATGGATCAATCAGTGTGTATTCATCACGCCAGGCGTGTTAAGCCTTGACACACATAACAAAGCATAAAATGTGATGTCACTCTAAGGGGGGGTGGAGAATATTTGGATTAATAAGGCATCAACATTTTCAAAATTACAACAACTAGTTTGTGCGTTTGCTTGCTGAAAGAAAGGTGTAAATGATAAATGCAATAGAACTTCAAAGAAAGCAAAGGCCACTTGAGAAGACTGGTTCAAGAGATGATGGCTCTGAATGACATACTGAGGTGTAAGAGGGCGTTTGAGATTTTGTGGGCAGAGAACCACCCTGGTAGTGATCTCCTGAAGGAGAGAGAGACTAAGGCCAAGAGACTTCGAGGGGCCTGGGTGAATGTCATGGGCCCTTGACAGGGCAAGGACAGGGCAAGTGGAGAGGAACGTGTGTGTGCTGGGAGACCAGTAGAAGTCACAGGAGCCAACAACGGATGGAATGTGAGGAAAGA
>NW_024423675.1:55273835-55328765 GCF_017311325.1 Ursus maritimus
TGTCAGGTGCCTTCTGGGACCTAGAAGGCTGTACCTGGAGAGAACAAAGATGGCAAGCTGCTGTGGCCATGAACGTGGAGACTTAAATGTTGTCTGAGGTGCCCATTGAACTTCCTGTCAAGTCATCTGTGAGACAGTTAGAAATTAGTTTCCAGAGTTCAGGAGACGGGCCAGGAGTGACACTTGGAGAGCTTTTTACATTGGAGTGATGTACAATTTCTAAATTTTGTTCTAATTAAAAACATTTTTGCATGTCTGATTGGCACTGTGCACTGAGGTTACCAAGACTGGAAACACCCAACCCCTGCCCCAGATGCTTTATGCCGGGGGAAGGCACTTGAACGCATGCGTGCCTGCGGAGTGCCTGAGGGTGCCAAGGTGCGGAGGGATCCTAAGGACTCCCGTCTCCTGTGAGAAGGGGCAGCAATGCAGAGAACCTCCCAGCCATGTCCTTGAGGTGTCCTGAAAAAGAGCAGTGCTTATGGGGGTAGGGGGCTTGGGTAAAGCATTCCAGGCACAGCAGTGGGCAGGAGCCCCACCACAGAGGGCCTTAGTGGCCCTTGCTGGGAGTTGAATACAGTGGGAGTGGGCCATCAGAAGACCTTAGCCGCTGGACTGGTGTGAGCAGACCATTTCAAAACCTAGCAGTCTCTGTGAATGGAGGTCCCAGGGGGTGTGCAGGACCACCTCCCGTGTGCCCACGATGCAAGATCTCCAGGTCATTCTTTATTGTTTTTAAATCAGAGAAACAAAACTTCTAGCAGTTTCCATCACCCAGGCTGTGTGAGCCCTTACAGGATGGGTCTTGTACCAGGTAACCAAGGAAGCTAGAAGTGTCAACATGGGCAACTGCTGGCTGGGTCAGGGGACAAATGCGTTGCTTCGGCACTGATGGTTCCCTGTGAGGAGAGTGGAGAAATATTCTTTCTATATCCATTTAGTCATTAAGCCTCAATCATTTGGTTTCTGAGTGAGCTGTTATTTGCTACGAATCAAAAGCTTTTAAAGTTGCTTCAAACTACATTACACAAATAAAGAGAATTGGCCTACAAATGAAGGAAGTAATCTTCTCTGAGGCGCCGTGCGTTGTCTGACGTGCGCTGATATTGCCGGTCCATTAGAATCCTCCGCTTTCATCTTCTTCGCTGCTCCATCACAGTTATTGTAAGTCCCCTGGGACCAATAACCTGAGTTTCCGTTAGCTTCACTCTCTTCTTTATGGCGTGGTTGAAGCTATTTTCAAATGGCAAAGAGTTAACTTGTCATCAAACCTATAAAATCACAATGATATGTGAAAGGCTCCTTTTGAGCAGTGAAAAATCCTCACTACCGCTCGTATTAAGAGACAGTTTTTAGTTTGGTCCCTCAAATACTGGTTACAAGGACTGGTCTGCTAAAGGTCAGGTTGAGGATGGGCGGTCCAGCTCCCAGATCCACGCTGCTGTTGGCCTTCCGTCCCTGATGAATATAGCAGATTACTCCTTCATGCTGATTAAAAACTATTTACTTACCCATACTTTTCATGTGGGTAAAAATCACCACATAGATGGCTGTAAGTTCTCTATTATTTATAATAACCCTAACCTTCTTCAAGCTGTTTTGACAGCTGGAGGTCATTTTATTTTTGATAAGTTTGTCATAAAGAATGGAATGTGCTCCATTTTGGACATGGAATCATTTTGGCAGGAAGACACAGAAGAGACACCAAACCACCTAACAATGGGATTCCAACAGGACATCTATTCGGCTTCTTTGAACCCCTTTCAGTTTTCATTCGAGGCATAAATTGGAACCTTATATCTTTCTGTGGAGTAGGAAGTATTTCAGACAGAGGGAGGAAAAATGATGGGCACCACCACATCATTGGAAAAAGAACAGAAGGTTTAGGAAGATTTCATTAAGTTCACAGATTATGGCTTCAGACAGATTCTTCTTTTATTTGGACAGTAAGTAGTTAATAAGACATGGAAGCCATGATGGGGAGTATCTGCAGCGCTGAGAGAACATTGGCCCATAAATCCTGCCCTAGCACGTCTTCGTGGTCACAGATTCAAGCTGGGGACGGTGATGGAGTGTCCGGTTCATCTCAAGTGCACCAGCCTACCCTGCGTCTCTCCCTGACACGCCGTCCTCCTCCCGGGTTATCCACATGCAGACACTGCTCTCCGTGTATCATAGCTCTAAAAACAAAAACCCTGCCTGCACTCCTTTAGCAAATGTTCACAGATCTGCTGTTGAAACTCTTCTTTCCCATATCTCATCTATGAGCACACGAGCAGACATCTTCCTAGCCCCAAAAGAATCCGTTCTTTTCTCCTAAACAGAATGGGTAATTTTTAAAAAGATTCATTGAAGGGAGGGTTAAAGATACTAAAGTCCAGATAGTTTCAGGACCAGAACGATTGCCTCTAAATATATTCCGTGTTTGTATATTTATAATGTTTAATGACTTGGAGAAATAATTGATTTGCTTAGTGGGAAAATAAATGAGATTCATAGCCCATAACTCAACAATGTAAAAATGCATAGAAGAGCAGCTAGAAAGAAAGGGATGCTGGCGTAAATTATAAAGATAATAACAATTAAAACTGTAATCAGAGCAAACATTTACTCAGCACTCGCTGGGTGTCAGGTGGTATTTTGAGTAATATGTACGTATTGATTGATTTAATGCTCGCAGTGCCCTTCCCAGGTAGGGAATATCGCTGTCCTTGTTTTACACACCGGGAAAGCAAGGCACAGAAAGGTTAAGTAACTTGCCCTGATCAAAGAGCTAGTAAGGGGCAGAACCACCCTTCAACCCTGGCATTACCCGTAAGAAATAGTATACCATCTTTGTACTGTTTGTACTGATTATATGGTCTTATGTTCACATGCTAGGCGTTACTGAAAGTGACCCTTGGTTCGGTAACCATCTAATTAGAAAGTGGCTTCAGATGATCTACTCCAAAACCAATCCCATTGTTGGAGCAGATGGTATCCAAAACCATATTGCTTGCTACTCATTAATTTTAATACAGTCTTTAAAATTGTAGTAAGTCAGGATAAACTTTCTAATTTTTCTGCTTGGTTAGCAGAAGGCTATGTCACTCAAAAGGTAAACTTTTACTTGTGACATGCTGAAACTTTCCTGTGACTTCTCTAGTTGAAACCTTTGCTTTGAGTATCTTTGAATATCAGCCAGAATAACACCAGCCACTTTTTTAGGGTGTGGATCCTAGCATTTCTGTCCCCCATTAATTAATGTGCTTGGAGCAGGTTCGGAACTGTTTTTCAAAGCAGAGTCCTAACCTCTGTGTCTTTGGGATGGACTGGTCTCATCTCCTTCAGTGAGAGACTTGATTTGCTTCCTTGATTTCACAAATACCCTGTCAACCCTGCCAGCCACGTGGTTGATCGGCCAGGCATAGACACCGCGTGGCAGAAGGGATTCACTCCATTACGTTGCCAGAGATTATAACCTTGAACTGTCAGCTGCCTGGCTTTTTATCAGGCCTGCTTGGGAAACGGTATTTCTGAAAGACTACGAAGTCTGTCTGTTCCTCTGGGACAGCGTCCTCTTTTGAGGAGCACTGGTGCTGTAAGGGACAGTTGTACCAACTTGCTAATGTGGGACACTCGTCTGACCTGGGGCCCTTTCCAGATAGCTCACAGGAGAGGTCTCTGGGTTCAATAACTTCTTTGCATTCCTTTTGTACTGTGGTTTCTGTTGTAATGCTCACACCTCCAAGTTATGAGACCTGTGTGCTTGTCTTTCCCTAGAAAGTAATGGGTTGTGGTTCTGTGGGGAGTTCTGGGAGGGTGCGGACTTCCTATTCGTCCTGAGTCCTAAATGCCAGGCCTCATGCTTAACACGCAGTAGCTTCCAGGCATTGAATGACTTTCTTCCAGTCCTAGGTGTCAATAACATTTTGGGTTTGTTCGTTTGTTTGTTTTACTTTGTTTTCTGTGCTTCTTTCCCTGGATAATGAAAATCCATATTCAAGGCAAATCTTCGGCCTGAGTGTTTTCCCGATTCTGCTTCAGTTGTCGAGAAGGTCTAGAACTATTAAACAGCTGAGCCCTGGTAATTATAGGGTGCCTGGACCACATGCCTCCTGCCTGCCTGGATCTTGACTTGGATTCAGTTTATATTTTCCACGATGCCGAGTTCTATCAAATTTTTAAATTTTATTGAAAGTAAGCTCCCTCAAGTTCTTTGCTGAAAACCTCCATCTCCTGGAACAGACCTACGGAAGGTTAGGGAGCAAAACATAAGTAATGAGAGTGCGTCAGCCCGTTCTAAGACCAAAGAGGTCTAAGACTTAAAATAGACACATCCATACGCATGAAGATGTAGTCCCACCTTATCTTTCTCAATTAAAACGCCAGGAAATAGTCTTGTCTTCGAGGAAAGCGGCACACAGAAGCCTCACTCTCATTGCCATTCGGTGACAGCCCATAGCTTATATACTGAGCGTCTCAGTTTCTTTTCTTGTTTCATTTCGGCACCTAGGAAGAGCTTAGGCTGATTTCCCACATTTGCTCTTTCGATGAACTAGGAAGAACTTCACACAGAGAGTTCAACAAGACCCGAATCTGATGCAGCTTGACTCTCTGGGAGGGTCGGGGCTGTGTTGGGGCTCATGAAGGCGCAGGACATATGGGAGCACTCAGTGTTGAGGTCTCTTACATCTGTTTTTGGCCTTTGCACTGGTGGCAGAGGCTGCCTTTCTGATCTCTCGGAAAGCTCCTTCACGCTTTGCGGAATTGTGTTTTGCTTGCTGGCTTTTAAGGGTGACCTACAGGCTGACAGCCATCCAAAGTCATTCATTCCGTTAGACCTTTGCAAATGTTTCAATATGATAAATGGTAATTAGCCTACAGAAGGCCATTGAACCGCCAAGATAGAGCTATACATGAAAGTTACGGTTTAGGGGGAGAGGTATGATTGTCCCCCAAGAAGGAAAGGCTGTGGCTCATGTGCACCCCTGACCCCATGCCTTCCAAAAGCCCTGGTTCCTCCTTTCCAAGGACTCGTGACCCCGCCTGCATGGCTGGGTGGGTGTGGCCTGGCCAAGCAAGGTGGGGGGGGGGGGTTGCCATCTGCACGCGTGCACCAAGGGTTGGGTTTTTTTTTTTACTATTTTAACTTATTTGATAGCAGTTCACCAATATTATACATTTCACAATACTTCTAAAGGAACTTTTATTTTTAAACCAAAAGACAGCTGATCAGTGAAGGGCGGGATGGTGCAGTGGTGAGTACCCTGAATTGGGACACCTGGACGGGAAGTCTTGCCTCTGCCACAGAGCAGTCCCTATACTGCTTAGGTGGGATGGCATTCCCGGGTCCCTGGTAGCTACAAGCCTCTGTAGTTATAAACCAGATCTCGACTGGTGTTTTATAAAATCAGAATTAAAATTTAAGAATGTTCTTCTTTTTTCATGAGAAATGATAACTACAAAAGGATGCAAATGTGTAAAACTGATCCCTACCTACTGAGGCTCTTCTCTTACCATTTTGTTAAATAGTTTTCATTCCTGGAAACTATTAGAGATGTTGAGTATTTCTTGTTAACCAAACTCCATGGAAATTGGCACATCCCAGAGCAGTTCCTCGCGTGTCCTTGATGCTGCATTCAGAACCCTCACCCTGGAGCCTGGCGGTGCTCTCTGTCCTGTGGGCATGTATAGATCAGCCATGAGATGGTAAGGAAAGGCTCTTCAGTGTATTACACAATGCACCAGGGAATCATCCGTTTTATTTATGAGGAAGTCACTGCTTCCAGTAGATTTTGGCTTTGCTTGGTTCCAGACTCAAATCCTTCATGTAATGTAGGGAGGGAACAGTAGAGACTTGGAGAAAGATATTAGGATTTAAATACAGGGCAAAGCAGGCCAAGGTCAGGAAGCGGACATCTCAAAGATAAACAGCACTGAATTTGTGGGAAGCGATTCAGAAAAATCTGATCCAAACAACTCCGTTAATATTTACATAGTGAAGAATTAAATTCATGGCCCCAGGGTGGAATGTGGACAGTAAAAGGTATAGGACCACCTGGAATTGAGAAAAGGGGGCACTGAGGAATACGATTTTATTGTCACCAAGAGAATCCAGGTGACGAGAGGTCTCTCATTGAAACTAACTTTCTCATTGACTAACCCACTTCCTTCAAATACACTTCAGATACTCGGGCAAGCAGTGATGATTCATTAGGCCATTCTAGCTAAATGAATGATTGCTGTGCAACCACACAAATTCCTTATTTCTGATTCACTCCTTCGATATTTATGGAAGAGTGCTGTGTACTAGGCCATGAGAAAGAACAACAAAACAACGAAGGCCTGGACCTTAACCTCAAGGAGTTCAAAGGCTGGTGAGGGACAGCAGTTAAATATACAGATGCTTGAAAAGCCGAGAGCTCTTTCCTTCTGAGAGACCAAGCACATCAGCGTGCTCCAAAGCCTATGGGAGCAGGTGGCACTGAAGGCTGGCAGGGCTGGGGGTGGGGCAGCAGGCAGGGCACGGGGTTGCCTGATTGTGAAGGGTGAGAACAAGTTAGCCAGGTGATACGGGACAGGAACATAAAGCATCAAGGCATTAGAAAACATGGCTAAAATTCTGCACGACTGTGATCGTGTGTGCAAGCAACAAGAATCGGAGTGAGTGTGAGCCATGGGCAGGAAGGCAACACCCAGGGCCTGGGGATTTTGCACAGAGCAATATCATGATTGTGTTAACATTTTAGAAAGATCGCTCAACGGTCTGGAGGGTGGAGTGGAGAGAAGAGAGAGTGGAAGCATGAAAACCTAGTTAGGAGGTGGTAGTAGTTACAAAGGCAAATACACGGGTCTAGACTCAGGTCTGGGGAGATGAGAGGAGGAGGCAGGTGTGAGAGATACGAGAGTCAAATAAACTGAGCTGTATGAACAGGAGAAGGGAGGAGAAATTTCAAGAAGGGCTCGCATTTCTGACTTGTTCCTCCAGTAGGTCTGTTTGTCCTTTATTTAGATAAGCAATCAAAGAGGAACACACAGCTTTAGGAGGAAGATAACAACGCAAGACCATCCCCAGGTTCAGTGAGTCGCCAGAGTCACAAACTCATACTCAGAGTCCTCTTCCAGGGGAATCACACTGGACATGTTCAATCCCTCTGGCATCAAATTGTGACAGCACGTATGGAAGGTGGTCTTCCAGGGAAGCTCATTAGAGACTCCGCACCGACGACTTTTTTGGGGGGCTGATTGCATAGGCACATTCCAATTCCAGACTGCAAAAAACAGAGCATCCTCAGTATACACCATGTTGCTAGCCACCATTGGGAGTTAGAGAATGGAAGGAACCCTCCCAGAATCCAAATTTCAGACACCATCCTTGCAAGCAGGTCTAAAGAGCATTTTCGGGCCTGCTATGTTAACTCTTCGGAAGTTTGCTTAATGCAACTTATTTCACCAAAAGCCTGATTCTCAGAACCTGAAAAGTCAAGTTGGTCACATCAAGGCTTCCACCTGGATGGAATTTCTAAGCAGCCTCTAAGGTAGTCATTGATGTTCCGTCAACCTTAGTCATCAAAGGACAATAAATGACTAAAACCTATTCCTCCTCTTTCCTCTCGTGTCTGTCCGTACTTTTATGTTTTCGGGCACTCTGTTAGCCGTCACAAATAAAAAAATCAATGTGACAAAGTCTTTGCCGTCACATTACTTATATTCTAGGGCCAGGAGCAAGATTAAAAAGCGCTTTTTTGTATCTTTGGTGTATGTTGGGGAGCAAGAGTGAGCAGGGTGACCCCTTGGATATGGGAAATGAAAATAAGTCCAACTCGAAACAAGTTAATTATTTGCTTGAAGCTCCGATCAAGGATAAGGTGAAACTTGAAGATTGTAAAATGAGGTTGCTGTGTATTTATTCAGTTTTGGATTTCATTCTTGGGTGGCCTTTAGCTTGGATAGAGCAGACAAGAAAGCAGTAAGACAGCTGTTCTGTGAGACATCCATTTCGCTCAGCACGTGGAATTTGGCTTTGGTTCTAGGAGGTAACCTTGGTGCCTAAACGCTTAACCTTCTGTGATGGCCAGTGTGGGCTTTCTATGGCTAGACTGGAATTATTCTCAGTTGTCTCAGCGGGTGTGATAAAACATATACTAAGTCAAACTCAGTGCTAGCATGTGGATTCTAAACCAAGTTGCAACCAGTTGTGTCGTCGGAGCATATATACTCAAAAAGAATCAAAATACCTCCCTCTCGAATCTTTATTCCTTTCTCAGCTTCATTTACTGTCTCATTTGTCATCAAAACAGTCTTTGTTCTTTCAGCTTTCCAACATGATTAATTGACGATGTGCAGCATAGCATAGGAAAATGGGTGAATGTTTTGCAAGATGAGTAATCCAGTTAAATGCCCATCTTTCTCTTCTTTTCTATTTTACCAACAAATATGTCTCATCCAGATGTAAGATCAATTTTGCTTATTTCCCTGTTCAGAATTTTTGCTTTTAGCATAGCATGTTTCCTTTCCACAAAGCGAGCCAAAAATAATATTGACAAATTCATGAAGCCTTCCATTTGATACTGTTGCAAACTTATGCAAATGTATTTAGACATTTAAGCAAACGGAATAATTAAACACCCAAAGTCAAGAATGGGAGGGGAGAAGTAACGGCCGCTCTCTTATTACATTATCTGGCCTCAAGTTGGAAATTAATGAAGGGTTTGAAAACATACCTTTAAAACCAAAGATCTGAATTGTGTTCCAGTTTTTGGTTTTCTTTTGGTTTTTTCCAAGGGGGCAATAATTTGAATAAAGTACAGTGTAATATTATAGTTGCTCGAGGAGTCATGAGCATTTGGGGGAGTTTAAAAGATAATCAGTGTATCTTTGTCATGAGTCTTTCCACTGGGACCCGGCCACTCCTGGATGAACTCACAGATTGAGAGTTTCTCAAAATACATAATCAAATTGTTTGTCTTAAAAATATACTATTTTAAAGTTTGGAAAATCAAAGAATGAAAATAAGGTTAATATTTGGCAAAAATAGTCAATTTGAGGAGTTGTCTCTTAAAAACCACTGATTTCACTTACAGAGTTCACTTCCAAAGAAATTAACTTTGTTTTTGTAAATCTAAAATTTGTCTCTTTATGCCATTTCTTACATTCCTGAAACATTCCCTTGAAGTGTTAAATTGTTTTTGACTTGTCAGAAATAGGGGTTTGATATGTGTTTTCCAATGTAACAATAATTGGTTTAATACAATTTTTTTAAATATATTTATATGTATATATATATTTATATACACACACACATATGTATGTACATATAAAATATTAAACCAAATCATAGCTTATAACTTTTCAAGACTAGCAAATGTTGGCTAATCTTGAAAAATGTATTAATATTCTTAAACGGCCTCCTTCACATTTATTTACAGTTTTGTACCTTTGTTGTGATTTAATTTAGGAGTATCTGAAATGCCACTCCAGGCTAACAGCAAGGACAGGTTAGCCAAAGGAAAATCTTCTCAGGCAAGCGAATGAGCATGCAGACCTTGTTTCCTTGTCTATGGGAAGGAGGGCCTGCAGGGGACTCGCCCCCCGTCGCCCAACCCCTGGCGGCTTCTGACTGCTCTCCTCCCTTCTACTTCCAGCACCTCCCTTCTCCGGAGGCTGAGGACCCTGGGAACCCTTCCTAGCCCGTGAGGCCTGATGCTCACTGTCAGAACGCAGCTTTAGTTGCAAATAAGAGAAACTCAACTCAAACTTAGACAAAAAGAGGGAAGGAATTGACCCAAAAAACAAAAAAGTTCTAGGGTTCTGTGGCTTTAGCCACAGCTGAGATCAAGATTCTGTCTTTTGCTCTCCAGTTCTCAGCCTGGCCTCCCTCAGAGTGATGCCCTTCCTGTCCCCAAATGACCTGCTTCACACTTAAAACTCAGAGGAAGAGGAACCCTTTCTGTCCTACCATCTGCATCACAGGATTCAGGAATCCCCCGACAGCCCCTGTTTGCCTCATGTCCCAGTGCTGACCCCATCACTGCGGGCAAGGCAGACCCACCCACACCACATGGAGTGGCCTCTGGGGTTACTAGAAAACCGGGATAAGCCTGCTGGGTAGGCAAGACCCCAAAAGCTGTGCTTGATCTGTGGGGCAAATAAATCAAGCCTCTCCCATAGGCAGAAACTACTGTCAGTTTAGTGATGGGCAGAGGTCGGCATATATGAAATATGAAGTCCCTTAAAAGCATTAACACTCAATTTACAGTGGTCCTTCTCATGACACATTTCTGTGCTTAACGGATTCTACCCATAGGAACTCATTTTCTACTTTGAAAAAAGTCCCCATACTCTTAAAAGTTGCATAGCATTCGGTTTCATAAGCATAATGATTTGGCTTTAAAAGAACCACAGGAAAAGTGGGTTGATCCTTTGTCTATGGCTGGCCCTTCCAAAAAGTCAGCAACCAGGGTGTGTCCTTGTTGGGAAGATTGAGGCCCCCCAGCCCCCTCTAAGAACGGTCCTCTCAAACTTAAGGTTTCTCCTCTTATTCCCCCCAAATTCCTACCATTGCTCATCTCACTCCTTTCATGCTCAGCATAAAAGCAGTGTATGGAGGTCTTTGTCGTACGTATGACTAAGTGTTTAAAACCATATCCATTTCATTATAAAATCAACTTCTGTTAGTTTGACCACTGAACAGTATCGCAAATTATCTCATCCCTCTTTTAAATCACAATTTTTGTTAGCTCCATAAAGAATAAATAACAGCTTCTTGCCTGCTAACACTGGGAATAAGATTGCATGTTAAACGTAAGTAAGGTAGAGGACTGTATGTAAGCACCTATCTCCATGCACTTGCGCACTGAAATCTCTCAAGCCCTGTGACCCAGGCCCACCACGTGGTCAGTTCCTCTCCAGGAACTGGAACGTAAGTGGCAGCCTGGCAGCTTGGTGTCACCATTAATTCCTTCCTTTCTGCTGATGTCCCGCGGACAGAGTGTCCCCCATATTGCATGGGGCTCCGGTGCCTGTAAATAGCAGCTGATTATTTTTGATTGCACGTTTGTACTTCTTAGCAAGACACTGAGGGACATCCAAGAGGACTTGAAAGTAGCATTTGAATAACAAGTTGACTCAGGCATGGTGACATGAAAGAGATGATTAATGCTAAACAAATAACACGATTCTGATCCACTCCATTGGCAGCAGAGGAGACTTCTGGGTAAACAAACCGAAATAACAGCTAGAATACAGATCTGATAGCAGCCCTGTGTTTTGATTAAATCAAAAGATGACAAAGGGGAGTTTATGCTGTCCTCCTGTCCGTAGCCACAGAGGCATGCCTGGCTGACCACACTGTAATAAAAAGCCACATTGTGCTTTTGCGGGACACTGATGCCTTCTGCCTAGTGACCCATCGAGAGGAACTTGAGCCAAGATCTTATCAGTGATGAAGATGGAGACACCTCAGGATTTTCCAGTATCATTTTTCACTTTTTATTCTTGGACGCAGTTAATAACGCTACCGGGACTTTCAAATCCTGAGGCATTTCCTCATGGCTCCAAGTAGCCGCTGCGGGTCAGCCTCTTCTTGAACTGAGGATTCAGTTACAACATCCATGTGCTTCCCAGCCCACTCTCTGACCTTTCTTCTCTCTCCGTACTTTTTCAGGCTTTTAATGTTTCCATTCACGAATCCCAGGAGACTCTCTCAATATTCTGAGTATACAGCCCAAATTATTTTTTTCCAAAGTTAAATAGAAATTTCTTGAGCTTCTTAGGAATTGCATAAATTTTTGAACCTAAAAGCCATTTACTTAAAACGTAGGGCAGTTAAACTTGACAGAATATAAAAGCTAAAAATTTAAGAACTTTTCTTGCGTAGGCCAGAAAGTTACCATTTTCGCCACCCTTAGCATTGTCAGCAGTCACGCATGGGACTGACCATCCGTATTCTTAAGAACGGCTTCAGTACTTGTCCACAGCCTTATTTCTTTTGAACTCAGCTCAGTTTCTTTGAAGCAGTGATCATGGTATCCAGCTTTGATTCCTTTCCTGTGGACTTGTGCCAGGGTGCCTGATTTCATTAAATTTTTGGAAAGGACTAAAACTATGGTATCGTTTTATTGCAGTCCGTACATCAATCATAATTTGGGATGGTCTTGGTGAAAGATGAGGAATTCGGACTGGGATGCTGGGAAAGGCAGGTCCGGTGGCAGGGGTTCGGGGGAAGGGGTACATTGACTACTGACTTCATTTTTTAAGTTCAGCCACCTCTAACCTATGATATGTTAGCTGTGGCTTCATTCCAAAATGACTGCAGTCATAAGGCCCAAACCCAGGTACACAGAGATCACATTGTTTTTAATTAGGTACTTTTTTTTTTTTTTTCATGGGATCCCCCTAGCCCTCCCGGTTGAGCAGCCAGGAGGAGTAAGGGATGGTCAGAAACGAGCCAGGTGCTCTCTTGCTGGCTTGATAGGCCACAGGACTTTTGGATGTTGTCCATTCGTGGCAAAGGCTAAATACAAAATCTATCCAGTAGATTCTAGCTTACTCTGTGCTTTTTCCCTTTACTACTCCTCACCCTTGATCAAATTCACCACTATATTATTTTCCTAAAACTCTCCCTTACCCTGTTTAGGTAAGTGCCCCTTTCCACTGTGGGCTAAACCACTTCGCCAGAGCAGCTTCCCTTCTTCCAGCAGGCCTCAGTGTTTCTGGAGTAAGCATCATATGGCCTTGGTTCTGCTTTACTGCCTATCCAGGGATCACTTCCCTCCTAAGGTCCCTCTGGTGACCCTCTTGTCTCAGAGCCTATCGAGGCCTTTGGGCCCACTTGCCAGACAATCCTAAATGACAAAGGGCCAGGTCTAAAAGGACAGTAGCGAGTACTAGATCATTCCCACTGCCATTTCAGAATTCTGAAATCATAGATCCCTCCCCAATTCCCAGTGGTAACCCGAACATGCCATAGTACCTTTGTTCTCTATTTCATTGCAGAGTAAAACACTAACCTTCCCAACATCGAGTAAGTGCTCCTCTTACATTGACACAGAGGACCTGGTTCCATTGACTCTTAGCAAGAGTAAGTGTCATTCCTTCAGCCTTCGGATGACACAGAGACAGACTTACCACCTCTGGCCCAGGTGGAACAGAATGTTATACCCTTGGGTGTGAGAAGAGGTCACATCTCCAAGAACTGAGGAGATTAAAATGAAAGAAAATCAGATTCCAAGTAAAACTTCTATCTATAATCTACAAATTAGGTTTTATGAAGTAGATTCTAAGTTTTTTTTTTAAAGCCATCAATTAATGTACTACCACTTATATTTAAGTATCTTTTAACCTGAGAGTGATTCTACCCCACCCATCCCCTAAACACTGAGGGTATACCACACTGATGCCCCCTTTGAAAAATGTGTTTATTGTTCAGCCAGTAATCTAGATTCTAAGATTGTCGCCAACCTGTCTCATTTAGTTGACATCTGCACTTCAGTAGTTAAAAAATGTTTTTGATGTCTTTAAGGAAAGTTGTAGAATACTCACATTCTTCTCAAGTTCTCTTTTAGAATGGAAGTCAACAAATATTGTCCGTAAAGGGCCGGATGGTAAATACTTTAGGCTTTTCAGACTATACAGTCTCTGTCCTAATGATTCAACTCCGCTACCCTAGTGCAAAAGCAGTCGTATGTAATATATAAACAAATGAGTGTTGCTATATTCCAATAAAACTTTATTTACATGGGGCACCTGGGTGGCTCAGTCGTTAAGCGTCTGCCTTCGGCTCAGGGCGTGATCCCAGAGTTCTGGGATCAAGCCCCACATCAGGCTCCTCCGCTGGGAGCCTGCTTCTTCCTCTCCCACTCCCCCTGCCTGTCTTCCCTCTCTTGCTGGCTGTCTCTCTCTCTGTCAAATAAATAAATAAAATCTTCAAAAAAAAGAAAAAAAAAAGAACTTTATTTACAGAAATAGGTAGCCAGCTAGATTTGGTGTGTAGGCCATTGTTTTTCAACGTGTGATTTATAAGAAGAGGGGTCCGTGCAATTTTATGTTTGGGTAATAAATACATCAAACTGTCTCAGGACCCCCTAACCTCTTTCCCATTGGGAACTGTTTTTACTTTCCTAGTGTCCCCAAGTACTGATGGGAATGAAATGAAAAGGGCCTGAGGCAAAGAGCCAGTCCCCATCCTTTCCCCTATGGAAATCCCCACTGACTGCAGGGAGGGAAGCAGCTGGTCTGGAAGCCCCCAACCAGTCCCAGTTCATTTAGGGAAATCGGAACCCTGCTCCAGTCACTTCTGAAGCATAACAGCATATGAAACAAATGTTTGGTGTCCAGCCTCATCTAGGAAATGTATGTGCTTGAAATTAAATTTTCACATAAGCACCAGATTGACATTTGGCTTCCAGAAAATTACATTACAGTAGGTGTAATGGTTGGAGGGTAGAATGAGAAGGAAGGAAAAGGGAGATTTTAGTGAAAATGAAACTAGGCTGGGAGACAGGTGGTGCTGATACAACTATTTGCTGATGGAAAGTGCATCTACATTGATAATTTGTGTCCTTTATATGTATATGTGTATCCTATATCATACATATGTATAGGAAAAATCCAGGCTCTTTATTGGCTTGGTTTCTGTGGGAAAATAGCTAATGGGCTGATGGTATCACCGTACTTCAACATGCTAGCAAATTACTCAGACACTTGTCAGATGCCTGAGCCACAGATTTATTTGAGAATGTGCCATCATGAGAAGCTTTCATTCACCAAGGTCACGGAGAGGCCAGCTGACGGGGGCACACTGAACTTCAAATGGTTCTTGCTGCTTGTGTCAGTAGCAAAGCAATGAAGTAAGGAGCTGACTTGCCAAAAAAAGAAAAGTAGAAAAGTTCAGAGAAAACCAGTTTGTTCTGATTGAGAAAAGCAGATAACTAAGCAGGAACTAAAGAATCCTCTTTTTAATACTGGTTTTCAGTTTATAAACTTAAACGTAAATGTATGTTGTGTTATTCCTAATCATTTCTACAATATGCTTTTTAAAAAGTATACATATTAACCTGCATTATAAGTAAAGAATTTCTTATGTTCCCTTTTTAAAGATTGCAGACTTTTTA
Source organism: Ursus maritimus (assembly GCF_017311325.1). Lineage (NCBI taxonomy): Eukaryota > Metazoa > Chordata > Mammalia > Carnivora > Ursidae > Ursus > Ursus maritimus. The sequence goes on from NW_024423675.1 coordinate 55,288,931, forward strand.
CACACACACACACACACACACACACACACACAGAATGCCTGTATTTATATTACATGTTAATAAATGAATGGATTTTGGTCTCTGGGTTTAAGAAAGTGATTAAATTTTTAGCCCTTTGTATTGTGCCATTGGACTTTAATTTATATTCATATAATTTTATTCTTGGACTACATATCCTAAAGTCCAATTCTGTTATTATATGTAAAACTACCATGTTTCCAATACCCTTACCTTGTAGGTAGAGTGAGTAGCATAATAGTAACCTTTCAAATCTCCATCAGCCTATACTAACTCATACTCTCATTTATAACATCATAATATCTCACCCAATGGCATACAGCAGTCTTAAAATCAAATTGCATTCTAGTGAAGATAGAATAAGAGGGACAAGATTGACCTTTCCATTTGAAACAACTAAAAAAACTAGATGCAGTGTTTGAGAAAATATCATATAAGACTTCAGACCTTAGGCAGCAAAAGATCTTGATCCCTGAGAAATGGGAAACAAGATGAGTCCTACAAGCAGCCTCCACTGTTGCCTGGAGAAGAGGTCCCATGCTGCTACATAGGTAGAGGAAACCCAGAAGACTTCAGCTATCTCACTGAGTTGAAGCCATGGAGCTGGGGGTCCAGGGAAACCAAAGCACCCAGAGTTTGCAGGGCAGACACCAGAGAAGAAAGAACTACACAGAGAGAGAGCTCTGAAGGCCCACTGAGGGTTCTCCTTACGGTTTCAAGTGATCAGTGCCTTTGTGTAGAGAAGACTGAGAAAGGATCACCCAAAAGAATTAATGGGACCAGTGCATGGCTCCCACAGAGGGCCAGGAAGAGGCAACTCCTTCCTGTGCTTTAACCTCATAATCAGGGGACACTGGTTAGAACACTAAGAAGGATCTTACCTCAGTAGGGGAAAGATTAATCCTAGACTAGATACGGTTCTAGTCCCACCCAACAACAGTGTAAAACAAAATATCAGAAGATCAGATTGTTTCTAAGTAACTAAATGTGTCCCAGAACTAAGTATAAAAATACTAAAATATCCAGGATCCAACAAAATCAAATAATCTGGCAACCAGTCCAAAATTACCAGGCATGTAAACAAGTTGGAAAATACAACCAATGATGAGAAAAGTCAATCAAAATTAACCTTTAATGACACAGATGATAGAATTAGTAGACAGGGACATTAGAACGGTTATGATGGTAGTCCATATGTTCAAGAAACCAAAGGAAAGATTTAACATGTTAAATGGAGCCAGAAGACATAACAATGACAAACCAGACTTTTAGAGATAAAAACTATAGTGTCTGAGATGAAAAAATATTCAAATTAGTAACAGATTAGATATTGCAGAAGAAAAGATTAGTCAACTTGAAGACATAACAGTAGAAACTACCTAAAAGAAACAAAAAAGGCTAAAAAAAAAATGAAAAGAGCATCAGTGAACTTTGGGACAATGTCAGGTGATGAAAAATACATATGATTAGAGTCCCACAGGAGAGAAAGGAGAAGAGTGAAAATATTTTAAGAAATAATGGCCAAAATTTTCCTAATTTGACACAAACTATAAACCCACAGATCTGAGATGTTGAGCAAACCCGAAGTACAAGAAACATGAAGAAAATTACATCAAGGCACATCTTAATCAAATTCCTTAAAGGGTGAAGGGGGTGGAAAGGTACAAATTTCCAGTTATAAAAAAGGTAATGTCAAGGGATGTTATGTATAACATGGTGAGTATAATTAATACTGTATTTCACATTTGAACATTGAGAAGAGAATAGATCTTGAAAGTTCTCATCACAAGAAAAAATATTTTGTAACTATGCACGGTGACAGATGTTAACTGGACTCTGTGGTGATCTTTTCTCAATATGCACAAATATCAAACCATTATGTTGCGCACCTGAAACTAATATTAAGTTATAGAGCAATTATACCTCAATAAAAAATATTTTTAATATAAAAAATTGCTTAGGGCCAATGATAAAGAGAAAATCATAAAAATAAGCAATGGATAAAAGACACATTATGTACAGAGGAAGAAAGATAAATTGACAGCTGGTTTCTCTTCAGAAAAAAATGCAGACCGGAAGACAGTGCGGTGGTGACGTCTTTAAAGTAGTGAAGGAAAATTCTCATCCTAGATTTCCTTACCCAGTTAAAATGTCTTTCAAATACTATGGTGAAATAAGGACCTTTATTAGACAAGCAAAAGCTGAAAGAATTGATCACCAGCCAACCTGAAGTATAAGAGATACTAAAAGAAGTCCTTCAGACAGAATGAAAATTAGACCAGACAGGAACCTGGATTTACTCAAAGGGCTGAAGAGCACCAGAAATAGTAACCACATGGGTAAACATAAAGACTTCTGTTCTTAGTATTTAAGTCTCTTTGAAAGATAAATGACTATATAAAACAAAAATAATAGAAATGTCGGGTTTATAAAATATATAGAAGCAAAATATATGACCACAATAGCACCAGGTCTCTATGTGAAGTAGAATAATATCACTCGATGGTACATTGTGAAAAATTAAATGTGTGCAGCATAAACACTAAGGAAACCACTAAAATAATATAGCAAAGAGTTGGAGTTAATAAGCCAACCAAGAAAGAAAATGAAATCATTAAAAATACTCAATCCAAAGAAGGCAGAGGAAGAGGAGACAAGGAACAAAGAGCCCATGGACGAAGAGAAAAAGAATTATAAGATAGTAGATTTAAACCCAACTATATCAATAATCACATTAAATATAAATGGTCTAAATGACAGAGAGTTGGCAGATTGACTACAAAGGCAAGTCTCAACTATATAACAAGAAACCCACATTAAATGTAAAGACAAGTAGTTTAGAAAGAAAAAGGGCTGGGAAAATGCTAACAGCAATCAAAAGAAAACTAGAGTGTATCAAAACAGAACTAGAGCAAAGAACCTGACCAAGGATATTAAGGGTGGTTTCATAATTGTAAAAGGGCCATTTCATTAGCAGAACATAATAATCCTATGTGTTTGTGTATCTAATAACAAATCTTCAACACATGGAGCAAAACTGTAAGGGAAAATAGACAAAGCCACAAATATAGTCAGAGATTTTAAAACCCCTCAGAACAAATAAACAGAAAATCAATAAGGATATAGAGGACCTGGGCAATACTACAGTCCAACATGACCTAGCCAACATTAGTAAAACACCCTAACAACAGAATACACATTGTTTTCAAACACACACAGAATATTTGCCAAGATAGATCGTATTCTGTGCCACAAGTTAAGTGTCAATAAATTTTAAAGGATTCAAATCATACTAAATAGGTTCTCAATGGAATTAAATTAGAAATCAACACTGAAAAAAAAAATGACATTGACACTGAAAGACATCTGGAAAAACCCCAAATATTTGGAAACTAAATAAGCCACAAAGGGGAGAAAACATTTGCAAATCATCCATCTGATAAGGGCTTGTATCCAGAATATAGAACTAACTCTCAAAACCCTATAATGAGAAATCAAACAACTCCTTTAAAAAATGAATAAAAGATTTGAATGGATACTTCACCCAGGAAAATATATGGGTAATGAGCACATGAAAATTAGGGAAATGCACATGAAAGCCCCAGGGAGATACCAGTTCATGGTTATTAGAATATCTAAAATTAAAGAGACTGACTATATAGGAGGAGGAAGGGAAAACTGAATGAGAAGAAATCAGAGAGGGAGACAAACCGTAAAAGACTCTTAACTATAGGAAACAAACTGAGCATTGCTGGAGGGGAGGTGGGGGGGGAATGGGGTAACTGGGTGATGGATAGGAAGGAGGGCACATGATGTGATGAGCACTGGGTGTTATATGCAACTGATGAATGATTGAACATTACATCTGAAATTAATGATACCAAATATCGGTGAGGATGTGGCACAACTGTAACTCTCCTAGGCTGCTGGAAGGAATGCATGAGAGCTCTACCCCTTTAGAAAATAAATTGGTAGTTTTTATTAAAGTTAAACATACCTACCGTATAACCAAAAAATAAATAAAATTCCTTTCCTAATTATTTACTCAAAAGAAATGAAACATATCCATACCCATATAAAGATCTGTGTATAAATGCTTATAGCAGCTTGCTTTGCAATAGCATACAGTGAACTTTATCCTTGAACGTGTACAGCTTATTGTATGCCAAGTTACTAAATAATGCAGTTTTTAAAATAAAGTTTACAGCGGGACACCTAGGTGGCTCAGTCAGTAAAGCGTTCAACTCTTGATTTCAGCTCAGGTCATGATCTCAGGGTCATGGGATCGAGCCCTTCATTGGGCTCCATGCTGAGCATGGAGCCTGCTCGTGATTCTCTCTCCCCCTCTCCCTCTGCCCCTCACCATCCCCGCCCTGTGCACACGTGCACACACACTCTCTCTCTAATAAGAAAATAATAATAATAAAATAAAAGTTGCAGCAAGTAAAAAAATATAAGAGAAAAGGTGTTCAAAAGAGAAAGATACATGTATTGATTTTCTATTTTCTGTGCTGTGTAACAAAGTCCCACAAATTTAGCAACTGAAAACAATACACATTTGTTATGTCACGGTTGTCATGGATCAGGAGTCCAGGTACATACAGAGTAGCGAAGATTTCTCCTTCAGGCCACAGTAGTGGTTTCAGCTGGGACTGTGGTGTCATCCGAGACTAGCGCTCCTCTTCACGCTCACAGTGTTGTTGGCAGATTTAAGTTCCTTGTGGTTGTAGGACTGAGGGCCCAGCTCTTCGCTGCCATCAGCTGGAGGCTACATGTGGTTCTTGAGGCCTTCGTAGCCCGTTCATAACATGGTACCTCCTGAAAGCCAGCAGGGGCGTAGGCAAAGTGCCATCCCAGCACCTCCACCATATTCTCTTGGTTAAAGGCAAGCCACAGGTCTCACCATGAAGAAGCAGTTCCTAGAAGTCATCCAAGGGTGTATCTACCACAATGTGTGTTCAGCAAATGGAAGCAGACAATAGAAAGGACTAGAAGGCAATCCCCAGGATCATGGCAGAGAGATTCCACCAGACGGTTCTTTCACTGGCCTGCAGGAAGGGCCACGAAGGGCACTGGCAGGCTGCAAGGGAGGCTCATGTCATGCTTGGCCACAGGAAGGCGGTCCTGGAGTTCTGTCCTAGGGTGCTGGTGCCTGAATGGTGGGCACACAGCAAGCTGAGTTAATGACCATGCGAGACAGTTTCTAACTCTAGGACAGGCAGGAGCTGCACCAGAATGGCAACGTGTTCAGAATGTGTATGATGGCCTCGCTCTGAGTCCAATAAACCCTGACCTAACAAGGGTAATGATGGGTGTTCCTTTGAGAGATGGAAAGAGGAGTGTGAGTGGTCGGCTGTAACAGAACTCAATCCTCATCTTCTGTAGTAGAAAGCCAACAGATAAGTACTGAACGTTGCAAAATCCAGAGCAGGGAACAGGAAAAAGCCAAGCTGGGAGTGGGGAGACTCTTCCTCTATGGAGTGGGAATGCCGTTGGGGGCCGGCGGGCAGGGGCAGACAGCGAACTGTCCCCTCATACAGGACTCCTTGGGGAACCACGTGACTTTTCAAGCCACGTACATGATTTACTTTGATGAGAAATAAATTTAAACAAAGAGAATCGGTCATCTTGCTCTCTCAGTGTTTTGCCTTGTTTTTTAATGTATTCTATATGTGTGTGAGAAACAGAAGGGGGAGGGCCGTGAACGGTGAATGATGCAGATAAGTGGTCCACAGGGTTCTGTTTCTTCTACGGCGCTAACCCAGAGGAATCAGGTCGGGGCAGCTGCTGTGCCCCCGAAGTGTTAGAGGCCCCGGGGATCAGGGGTGAAGAGGGAGGGGAGAAATCCAGGAGGGGCGGCTGCCTGTGCCCCGCCTGGGCAGGGCCTGTGCCAGCGCAGTCTTGTAATTATCGTCTGGCTTTGCGATGCAAAAAAAGGTTCTGTTTAAAGAAGGCTTGGCGAGTAGCAGAGTTAGGACTCTTTCAGTCCAGGAGCTGGGGAAAGCGACAGAAGAGAAACATGTTCTGTTGATCTGCAGGCGAGTGTGTCGAGGGAAGGAATTACCCCCATAAGCACGGTGTGTCCGTTCGCTTGGGCCACCACCACAAAGTATCACAGGCCAGGGGGCCTGAGCAACAGGAGTTATTTCCTCCCAGCTTTGGAGGCCAGAAGTCCAAGACCAAGACGTCTGAAGGGCTGGTTTCTCCTGAGGCCCCTCTCCTTGGCTTTCGGGTAGCCTCGTCCTCACAGAGCCTTCCCATGTGTATATGCGTCTCTGGAGTCTCTTCCTCTTACAGGGACACCAGTCCTAATGGATCAGGGCCCCCCACTGTCGGGACCTCATTTACTCAAAGCCCCAGCTCCAGCGAGTACTATCAGAGCGGAGGCCTTCGGCCCATGGATGGGGGTGGGGGGCACAATTCAGTCCATCACATGCTTACAGAGACCCCATCTGAGGTCCTGAGCCCTCCCGCCAGCATCTGATCTGAACCATCTTACCCAAAAAATGGCAGAACAAAGTAGAACTCTAGTATTTAAAATAGTTAAATTAGGGGCGCCTGGGTGGCTCAGTCACTTAGCGTCTCCCCAGGGTCCTGGGATCGAGTCCTGCATCAGGCTTCCTGCTCAGCGGAGGGTCGGCTTCACCTCCTCCCTCTGCACCCCCCCCCCAGCTCATGCTCTGTCTCTCTCACTCTCTCTGTTCTCTCTCTCTCGAATAAATAAAATCTTTAAAAATAAATAAATAAAATAAAATAGTTAAATTAGGTGGCAAGCTAGAGACTTGGGGGAGGCAGCTCCCACCCCTCTCCTCCTCCCGGCGGGCTCCCCAGACCACCACTCTGCCTCTGTCCCAAGAGCAGCGTGAAGGGGACGTGAAAGAACTGGATACCGTTTCCGTCCATCTTGTGTTTTCCTGCTGCAGGAGCTTATTATCCCTGCGGAGGAGCTTTGCAGGGGTCGGAGGGGCCGTCCGGGGCGGAGACAAAAGGGAAAGACTAAATGACGGGGCAGCTCCGTCTCTGCACAAGCTCCTTGGGGAGAAAGACCAGATCAGCTAAGTAAGAGCAGTTTTCATCCCCCACGCCTGCCTTCCTCCTTCCTGTTCTCCCCTTCCCCTGCCTCTTCTCTCCCCTTTAAATGGGTTACAGAATAATGATTTAATTGCCATTAGGACCTTGGGATGGAACCCATGCCCAGAACATCATGGTTAATTGTCAGATGACGAGCTTCTCAGAAACCAGAATTTGATTACTTGATATCGAGTTTCCAACCAGTGAAGCATTATTCAGTTGGTTTGTTTCGCCAGCGCTGCTGGAGGTTCTCGCGGCTTGCCACTTGTCGGTCAGCTGGCTGATGACCAAATGTGCCCCCGCCCCCACGGACACAGGGGCCTTCACTCCCTCCCCGCCCAGCTCAGGTTAGAGTCACGCCTGCTCTCCGGTCATCATCACGCTTCTAGAGGCTTCTCCTTGAAAAGAAGATTTGTCCTCAATAAGAGCAGTCTCTGTTTGCTCGAGTTCTTTAGGGCTGGACTGCTGTGGGGTTAGCTTCAGATTTGATTAGTGTAAGCAGCAAGACCAGAAAGCCTGGCGTTCAAAATTGTTTGTAGGGCCAGAAAAGTTAGGGGGAAATCTTGCCAAACCACTGAACATTTTTTTCTTAGAAAAGAAATCTGTAATTTGTCCTAGGTCAGAATTATTTTCAAATTTCCTTTTCCCATGTCTACAATAAATAACTTACAACACACTCATTTCGAGAGAGGATTATGGTTGTCCAATCTGTAATAAAACGAAAGTAACATCGATTATGTAGGAAGCAGTAAACTAGGGTCCTTTCTTTATCTCATTTGAGCTTTGAACTAGACCCTATAATGTAGATATTTTGATATTCAGACTGTATTTCCAGGTAAAGAACCAAGGCTCAGGGAAGTCACTTATCAAGAACACACAGGTCCTCCAGGCGTGGAGCCCTTCCCACCACACCACAGTCTTGACCGGGTTACTGTTGCTCACCGGACGCTCTCTGAGAGCCTTTGCACTGGCGATCCCCAGCCTCGTGGGCCCCAGGGAAGGCCACACAAGTGCCTAGAGCCCATTGCTGCCCCTGTGTAAGTGTGGCTTTCATGGATCTTGCTGGAAATTAATAAAAACAAAGTCTGTAAGTGACAGAGAAACCAAGTGGTTGATCCACGGTAGCAGTGTTTTAGATTTTTCTATTTTAGATTTTGCCATCCCGCTAAAATTAGTCGCCAGAGCAAGTTCCAAACATAGTTATGAAATAGTTACCCTGAAATTTTTAAGTAAAAATTGATGTGGCTCTTGATTTATTTCAGTGAATAGTGGTATTTACACTTTTCAGAGAGGAGTAAAAAAGAGTAGCAAGCCTGTTATTTTTAAGAAAAAAAAAAACTCTTGGAGTTATCGTATGTGTATCATTTTGGAGATTTTTTTTCAAACAGTCATAGGGTATGATTTACTCACTAACTGCTCTGAATAGATTTTTAAGATGTACTTTGGAAAGATACTACCCCAAGCCTAAGCCGTGTAAACATGTCCTTAAATAAGTGTTATAGTTTAAAAGGAATCCAGGCTAAAGTTGTAAAGTAACTGAGTTTACTTTACACACCCATGTAAATTTATTTACCTGAATGCTGTAGCTGAGAAATCAGTAGCCGGAGAGGACGGGTCGATTTCCATCACGACAGTGGTTCACAGCTTTTCTTGGTGTGGTTCCAGCGTTGGGGGGGCGACCTCTGGCCCCTGTGGGGCTCCAGCGCACCTGCTGCCACCAAGGGGCGATGAACTCAATGCCATGATAGAAGGGGGGCATCGCGCTCCGCGGTGGTGGTTAGGGCCAGACTCGGGAGTCACACTGCGTTTGAATTCCAGCTCCACCAGGTCTGGGCTGTGTGATTTGAGGCACATTATTATGCGTTTCCACATCTTGTTTTCCTAATGCGCAGAATGGGGATAATGGCAGCAAGGTAACACCGGTCTTGTAGGGTTGTAGGAAGTACATGGGCTACAGGGCGTGTTAAGTGCTGATATGCATAGCATCAGAGGGGTTACCATTGGAGTTGTCAGGGCACCAAGTTATTAATTTGAAAATTGATAAATAAAAGAAAGGAATCCAGGGGCGCCTGGGTGGCGCAGTCGTTAAGCGTCTGCCTTCGGCTCAGGGCGTGATCCCGGCGTTCCGGGACCGAGTCCCACGTCGGGCTCCTCTGCTGGGAGCCTGCTTCTTCCTCTCCACTCCCCCTGCTTGTGTTCCCTCTCTCGCTGGCTGTCTCTCTGTCACATAAATAAATTAAAAAATCTTTATTTAAAAAAAAAAAGGAAGGAATCCAGGAAAAAAACGAACAAACCTGCACTAGATGTCTTAGGGTTTGAGTCTTTGGCCTCGAGCTACCCACACAGCAAGAAGCCAACACCCAAAGGACAGCAGAGAGAAACGACGGGGGTGCAGGACCCAGCCAAGCCTTCCGTGTGCCACCTCTGAGCTTCCAGGCACGGGGGCTGGAAGGACATTGTCTTACCGAGCAAGCCAGCGCAAGGGCGTTCCCGATAACCACAGGTGAAAGCTGATGAAGGAGGACCATCCTTACAATCAGAACAAATAAAAAAATGCTGGAGTGGAGGAGGCTTCTCAAAGTCTTTCAACTCAAAACCGTTAGTCCTTTGTAACTTGTGAATTTTTTAGCTGATGGTTGAGGCACCACAAAAAATTTTGCAGAATTTCTTCATTTCCTTTGTGCATGTCTGGTCAGTCAGACCCTGCATCACATTTATCTTGTTTCCGAAAGGACTCCTGCCATCTCTCCTTTTCCAAAAGGCAGGCCCATGGACTTTGCACATAGAATGTGTTAGGGACAACTCGGACCTCCCTTGTTTAGGGGGGATTTTACCAGTTACCTCTTTTCTATGTTAATCTCCCTGAAAATCAAATTTCAGAATTGTCCATGTGGAATTATCCCATTTCAATACAAAATGATAGAAGTATACATTATAAAGACACATGGCTTGAATAGGAAGACAAAGTTATCCAGGAGTTGACACAAGAAATTATTTTCAGGGCTTCCATCTGGGAAGCATGTAAGGACAGGAGGACTTTGCCTTTTACTTCTACTGTTTTTTAATTTTATGTTTAAATATGTTTTTTAGGGGCGCCTGGGTGGCTCAGTCGTTAAGCATCTGCCTTTGGCTCAGGGCGTGATCCTGGGGTCCTGGGATCGAGCCCCGCATTGGGCTCCCTGCTCCGCTGGGCACTTGCTTCTTCCTCTCCCACTCCCCCTGCTTGTGTTCCCTCTCTCGCTGGCTGTCTCTCTCTCTCTCAAACAAATAAAATCTAAAAAAATAAATAAAAATAAAAAATAAAATATGTTTTTTAGTAGATTTTTAAAAACAGAAAGAAAAGTTAGTTAGGGACTAGCTTCCTACCACTAAAAGAAAATGATAACCATCCCTCACAAAAGACGAGAAAAATAACTGTGCTTGCTCATTCTTTCATTCAAGGCGATTGACATAAATCAGAATAATTTCAGCTATGTAATACTGGCACGATATGTGAGCACAATATGGTACTGTTTATAGTAATCGAACTTGACTTACATCTTAGAAAGTCATAAGGTAAGAATTTATTGCAGAGATTCTTTTTTATATAAAAATCATAGAATGAAAAAAATTTTTTTTTAACTATAACTAAAGTGACTTGGTCCGAATAGCCCAATGGTCTGCTTTATTGGTCTGTCCATCTGGAAGCGGGGACCAGGTCATGGTCACCTTGCTGTCCCCATAGTGAGCCCTCAGCAGAGGTTGCTGAGTTGAATGAAACATCACCACATCCCTTCACACAGGAATAGGTCCGTATCGGCCACCAGGAAAGATTAGTGCGCTCTAGCAGACGCACCCCCACTCTCTCGGAGTATCGCTAGCTACTCAACAGAGATCACTGTTGGAATGTGGTCACAAGCTCTGCAGGTGAATGTTACCTAACTGCCCAGGAAAAAATCCCAGAACATCCATCTCCGCTAAGTCGGGCAAATGGAAATTCCAGTGGTAGCAGCAATATCTGTTTTTATTAGAATGATTTTTCATATCCCTCTGTCTCCATCACTGGACGTCTACACTTGGCCATTCTTCCTTACCCATCATCTTGGAGTAGCTTATTTCACATTAAAAGAAGAAAGGAAGAAACAAAGAAGGAGCCTCATCCTCAAGAAAGTTTCTTTTTGTTTGTTTCCTACTTCACTAATTATCCTAATTTCCTAATTCTTCTCCATTTTTACTCATCTATTTTAAAAAGCATTTATTGAGGCCTCATATTGCCAGACATGGTATTTAAGCTTGATCTTAGCCAAAAGGCTGAGAAGCCATGGACACTAGTGTTACAACTCAGAAAATACTTTGGCTTAATAAGGAATTTACATTTTTGAGTTGTTATTTCATAAGAACCTTTTTATTTAAGTTACATCATAATGTAGTTAACCGTTGCAGCCTTTTTCAACTTAAAATTTTGAACCAAGATGATATAATCAACTGTGCTCCGTCGTCTTTTGGAGGGAGGGAAGTAGTGTGTAGAAGGGATTTCACCTCAGGTCATGAGCTGCGAGAATAAAATAGTTGTGAGTAAAAATGCTTGTTTCTGAACCAAAATAAAACCAGATGATTTGTTCAGTATGAAAAGTAGTAGATTTAAGGAGAAGTCAAAAAATTGCACAAATACAAGAAAACTACAACGATAGTTTGGTTAAGTAGAAATTATGATTCTGTCACTTTAAGAAACAGAATTTTTAGTAATTTTTCTACTCGTGCTGAGAATATTCTTTTACTTACAATGACTACTTTTAAGTATATGGGTATTTTCTCTTTAACTAGGTTTAATGTATGTTTATATCATAGAATTCATCGTTTCTCCAAAGTAAGCTTAATCCGAAATCAGTAAAGATTCGGAAGATTCGTTGTAGTTAAAATTGGGGTCGTGAAGGGCAAAAGCCCATGTTTTTCAACCTTTGTAAAAGAATCCATTAATGCAGCGTGACAAGTAAGTACAATTTAGTAGCTCCCCTGTTATTTTAAGCAGGGGGCCTTCTTAGAGGACACACAAACAAAGTCAACACAGATCACCTCTGACCCCAGGCGTGAGGCCAGAGGTCAATTCCCAAGGGCTGTCCAGATTCTTTCTTTCCCATAGTGCAGTTCTGACTCTTGTCTGGGGCCACAATCCTATGATAACAGAGTTTTTTATTGGGAGAGAATTTGATGTGAGCGTATTAGGTCTTGTTAACATAATTCCATATTGTGTCTGCTCAGCAGGAGAACTTTTATTTTAAAAGTAGATTTACTGGGGGATAGCTCTTTGTCCTCAGGGCAGGAAGTCCCTTGGCTCTTCAGACTCCGTGTGCTTTCCTGTCTGCTGTTGCTGGTTCTGATCTTGGAAGTGACAATTGCATAATTGGAAAGGAACATGGGAGTCTTCTGATTGAACTTATTTTCCCCCATTTGGGAGAAATGGGTCAAAAATAGAGGAAACACATGTCACACCTCCCTGCCTTTAATATCTTGGCTCCTTTTAGTTCCCAGTTTTGCTCTGAAAGCATCAGAATGACCGAAAGATCCATGCTTGGCTTCACTGCAGCCAGTAGACCAGCTCCAAGAACGACATGAACCACACTCTACCTTTGTCAGCCTCTGTCCTGCATCAGCTAAAAAAGTTAATGATGAAGTGTTGAATTTTCATGTCAAGGAAAATAGCATAAACAAGCAGCCAGTGGAGTTGTCTACAATAGAAGCCGCCACTGCGGCTTTGGTCGGATGGGCCGAGATGCACAGGGCTCTTCTGGGCCTTGTCACCGTGTGTGAGTGTAGGCCTGCCTCCCACGGAAGTCTGCTCGGGGGCCAAGAGGGCGGACCCTTCCAAAGCAGCAAAGTCTGGGTAACGTTCTTACGACTCAATGTGGCTTCGACCTCCAGAGTTGATTCAAGGGTTGGGGGCTGTGGCTGAATATAATCATTCATTTCTTCGACTATAAAATGCTGGTTTCCTTTTCCAAATCCACACCCCCACGCGCATTATGAAGGCATCTTCAAGTGCCCACGTCAGAATGCAGTTAGGAAAACGGCTACAGAGTACCTGCTGTGAGTGGTACAAGGCAACTGACAAAAAATAGCAACAGTTGCGACCAGTGGCCTTTGTGTTTGGCATCACAGTGCTAGAAGAGTAAGCGTGGGTTTCTTTCTGGGGTCCCTCCGATATGTGCAGCCGCTGTAGTAACCAGAGAAAAATGTCACTGCTCTGCTAGGAACAGAAACTTAACAAGGATACCTAGCCGTTACCTAAGTAAAGTTTGAAAAGACAGGATGTCGTCCCCCCCCCCCTCCAGGCAGGCTGTCTGCGGAACCTTTATTTGTAGTTAATTGTTTGGAACGGAGCACATTTTCTCCAAGACATGTTACAAATGGTAGCTATATTCTGGGCAGAAGCCTTTTTAGCCCTTAATATACCTGAAGTACAGTCCTGTGCAGTTAGCAAGACAGGAGCTAGCCGCCGTGCGTCACCGTGGCCATGCATTCAGCCACATGGAGAGCGCGCTCCATGGCCCCCCACCACCCTCTCGGGGAGCAGGTGGTTACTGAGGCCAACGGGTGCATGGATGTCCGCCACCGGCTGCTCCAGACGGAGGGAGAAGTACGGCTGTCAGGGGTGCAGCGGGCTTTCCTGTCCCCTTCCTCCTCACCGCTTCCACCAGGCGGGGCCCCCTTCTCGGCCACAGTGTCCAGGCGGCGCTTCTCAAATGGTCGTGAGCCCATGAATCCCATGGGAGTTGCTCAAATTGCAGATTCTGACTCAGCAGGCCCGAGACAGGTTCTGAGATTTGAGATTTCAAACAGGCTCCCAGTGATGTCGACGCTCCTGGCCCACAGACCCGTGTAGGAGCAGATGCGGACAGGGGTGGGGGGTGAGGGGGGGACATGGCAGAGGAGGAAATGCCAAGTCAGTGTAGAAGCAAGTGAAAGAGCTGAGCTCTGTTGCCGGGTGGGAAGAAGTGGGTGAACCCTGGAGCTGTATTTCACAGCCTCATCTCACTAGACTGTTCTCAGGCCAGGGCAGGCAGGAGTTTTGCAAGACACAGCACTTAATCCTCGAAGAGCGAAGCTAAGCACAGTCCCACGTGTCTTTCCTCCAAACAATTGCATGCAACATTGCTTTACGAGCATCCTTTTTGTGAAAAGTGCAATATTAAAGCAGAGTAGGAAATACTAAGATAATCAATAAGGAGTAGGTCATCCAGGAGCCTCACCATGTAGGTCCTAGACCGTGTTTTAGTGTGTGTGTCACCAGGGGAATCAGCAGTTCCCCCAGGATACCAAGGGTTTCTGGTGCAAGTGGGCAGAGACGCACTTTGATGAACTCTGATCTGGACACACTGTAGCAAAGCAGCGAGGAGGGGCCTGGTTTGAATCCTGTCTCCCCCACCAACTTGCTGGATGTCCTCGAGCACATACATGCCTTTGTGCCTGAATGCCCTCTGTCCTATCCAGAAAGTGGAGCTGAAATTAGTACCTACCTCTCGGGGTGGCGGGGGACGTAATTAAGTTATCCGTGTAAAACCCATAAACCCAGAGTGCCCCAGAGGTCGTGGTGGTGGTGAAGTGAGTCATTTGAGGTTATAGGCCTGGAGTCCAATTTCCCATGTTGCTACTTATTACCCGTGTGACCTTGGGCAAGTGGCTTAACCTCCGTAAACCTCCGTGTCCTTCCTCGTAGCATGGGGACAATAAAAGTACCCACCTCACAGGGTTGTCAGGAGGGCCAAAGAAGGGAAACTTGGCCCAGCGTCTGGTGCGTCATCAACAGCAGTTACTGTTCTCACGGCGGGTAGAGCAGCTGTGTCCACACCGTCCTCCGAGACTTGTAGATTTTACAAAAACGTGTCTTGGGGGTGAGGAGGAGGCTGTTGTTCACTTCACCCACCCCCACTGTTCCCCGCAACCAAAGGGACTCAACTTTTTTAAGGATGTGATTTAGAAAGAAAGGGTTTGAAAATCAGTCTCGGAGCGACGATGTGCCGTGGGGCCGTGGGGGAAGGTAAGTGGTCTCCGTTTCCAGGAAGCTGACATCTGCCTTTTCTATTTCATTTCCTACAAAGATTGAAATAGCAGATGGCGAATTTAAAGAGCTGCAGGTATATAGGACCTAAAGTTACGGGAGGCTGCACTGAATAATGCAGATAGTTCTGGTCATTAGATGTACCATGTTCAGTGATCACTTCGCAGCATCTGCTAATAGACCATACTCTGTTTTCTCCTCTAGATGAGCACCATGCCCGGACTGCCCACCCGGCCCTGCTTCTATGATATAGATCTTGATACAGAAACTGAGCAAGTCAAAGGCTTGTTCTAAATGAACCTGACTTCCGCAGGACCCAATTCAGGTAGGCTGCTGTGTTTTCTACTTTTTCTCCCCTGCCCCCAAATATTTTTTAGTTTCATTTTGTTTTGATTTTAATACGTACTACAAAACATGGTGTGAGAAGTAATTTCCTGACTTGGTTACTATGAATTCCTACGTAATAAGAGCCCGTGGCTTGGGTCACTCCTAGGTGTGGGTATGCAGTTAGATGGGCTCCTGTCCAGTGAAAGTCAAGTCATGTCCCCTCCGAATATAGATTTGTTTAAGACATCTCTTGCCACCAAAAAGGAATCTTGTGGGGGGCGCCTGGGTGGCTCCAGTGGTTAAGCATCTGCCTTTGGCTCAGGTGATGATCCCAGGGTCCTGGGGTTGAGGAAAGCTAATAGTGTCCCTCCTTATTCACGGGGGTACCGTACTGAACACCAGGTATACTATGGTTTTCCCCGTACGTACATGCATATGATAAAGTTTCATTTACAGATTAGGCACAGTAAGAGATTGACAACAATAGCTGCTAATAAAAGAGAATAATCATAACAAAATGCTGTTATCAAAGTTATATGAATGTGCTCTTTCTGTCTCCCTCTCTCAAAATACCTTATTGTCCTGCACTCACCCTTCTTCATGTGATGATGTGAGACGATAAAATGACTATGGCTACATGATGAGGTGACGTGAGGGCAATGACGTAGGCATCGTGACATAGCTTTAGGCTGCTGTTGACCTTTTGACACTATGTCAGGAGGTTCATCTGCTTCCAGACCACACTGATTGTGGATAACGAAAACCGTGGAAAGCGAATCTGCAGATGCGGGGGGACTGCTCTGTCTGCAGTCATTGTACAAGCATTACTCTCCCTTCCTACCACCACGCTCTCGGCACAGAGTTAGACTCCCGTGACAGAGGAATCCGGGGGGTGTTCATTCCCTGGGGCTGCCGTAACAGCGAGGCCCAACGGGACTGCTCAAAACAACGCAGACGTCTTCTCCCACCGTTTGGGAGGCTAGAAATCCATAGTCAAGGTGTCAGCGAAGTCATGCCCCCTCTGAGACTCTGGTAGGATCCTTCCTGGCCTCCTCCCCACTTCTGGGAGCTGCCAATAATCCTTGTTCCTCAGCTGAAGCCACATGGCTTCAGTCTCTGCCTCCATGGCCGAAGCAGCCTCCCCGTGTGTCTGTGTCTTCCCGTGGCAGTCTCTTCTTGTAAGGACACCAGTCGCATGGAATCAGGGCCCACCTTATTGACCTCATCTTAACTTGATGACATCTACAGAGACCTTATTTCCAAATAAGGTTCGGTACTGGGGGTCAGGACTTCCGCCTGTGTCTTTGGGGACAGTGTAACCTGTAACACTCAGCTGTGGCACAACAGGTGGCCCTTATACCACTGGAAAGACACATGGAGACAGGACAGATCCTCCAATGCAGAGGGCCCAGTGAGTCACAGGAAGGACAGGGCAGCAGAAATGAGGCCCCGCGCTCTCTCAGGTTCCACACAGTTTAGGGGAGCTGAGCTCAACTTGGAGCTCCCTTAAGCAGCCCGCAGTGGGGGTCCCTGGTCTTACTCATGTCTCCCCCTCAGTACTCCCGCCACACCTGCTGGCTACTGTCCTCACTTCCCTTCATGAAGAAAAATGACCAGCCTCCAAATTGTGCCGCCTGGAAAACTCCCCATCAGCAGTTGTAAAGGCTTGAAGCTGCTTTTCTTCATCCCATGTATCAAACGTGTCCTCACCATAGTCTCAAAACACATTCCTTTTCCCCAACACCCCCTCCCGCCCCGTGCAGTCTCCCCACTCACTCCCGTTGCTGTTCCTTAGCCCAGCACCCCTCCCTTCTGCCAGCACACTGTGGGCCTGCCCGATGAACTCACTTGACCTAAAGACACTTTTCTCCAGTTGCCTGGGCGATGGCCCTGAGCCAAGCATACAGGACTCTCGCTTTTGTTGGTTTCACGACCAGTAGTCACCATGGGGAGATTGTTTTCTTTTTTGGTAAGTCTTTGTTCCTAAAACGCTGAAGATCTAGGCTATTCTGAGAAAGGCAAGGGACCAAACCTCTATGAAATTGCATTAATGCAAGGTGTGGAGTTGTCTGGTTTTGTTTATATGTGCTTGTCACTGAGGAGCGGGGGCTGTATTTAGTTTTAACCACAACCACGTTTCATATCTGTGTCAGTTCTGAAAAAGGAAACTCCACAAAATGGACTCGGGGAGACTAATTTAACAAAGAAGCCTACAAACAGGAGCCTTGATTATGGTGTCATTTTGGTCTTTGGGTAAAACTGTGGGTTCCACGTCAAGAACCCATCATGCTGTATTTCTGCCATGTGTCACTTTTCCCCAGAACAAGTGTGTATCATCCTTCATCTCCCATGGATAGTACTTTTCCAGCCTTGTGGTCCGTTTTCATTTGTTCTCCAAGAAGGTGATAAAAACCCAATTATACCTGGATTATTGCAGTTAAGACTCAGGTAACGCCAAGAGACACGTCCTTAGCTTTCTTATCACGTACACTTAAATCCTTAAGTTCGTGTTCCCTCCGATTTTACTGAAAGGTTGAGCAAGGGGTGGAGGTCAGGATGTTGGCCTGCGGAGATCACGTCAGTGTGCCAGGCACTGGGCTAAGCACCTCGTGTGGGTGGGCACAGCACCCCTGGGAGGCAGGTGCTTCCCCTGCAGTCGCTGAGAGGGGGTGGCTGAGGAGGGACCCTGACCCACAGGACCGCAGAGCTCTTTCCACTGCTCGGCCCTGCCTTCCTTCCATAGCTGGCACGAGTCGCTTTGCCATCCCTGTCCCACGTCATGCTGGCATCAGCCCAGCGAGGTGAGCAGTTTTATTTCGGAGCCACGAAAACTCTGGCCCGGGAAGGCCGGCAGCATGCTCAGGTGGCACAGCTGATAAGCACAAATGTCGAGGCTCCCACCGGGACCCGCGTACTTTCTCTCACCCCATCCTTTGTGCCCAGACCAAGGGATGCCCTTCGCATCTCAGTCACAGTGTGAGTGAACTTCGGCCCCATTCTAGAAGATGGTAACTAGTGATTTGAGCAGACCTATAATTTTGGGATCATCGGGTGATTTTTTTTTATAGCAAAAGATAATTATTTGGGTGTTAAAAGCTGTGACTTCGTCCAAACTCTTTTTTGTCAAAGTATAATAGGGCTGACTCTCACTGGCCTCTCACTGAATGTCATTTTCCCTTCCCACTCACTCATGCAAGGCTCCTTTCTACTGTGTGAACTGCCCAGTCCCGTTTCTAGACTGGCAGGGCAGTGGTTCAAAACCCATCACTTGACCCTTGCTTGCACAACTGAAAATGGATCTGGTGTCACAGGAGGAAACCTCTGTACAAAGCAAACATTCCTTCTCAGGGACTCTTCAATATATTTTGTTTGGTTGGTTGGTTGGTTTTTTGTGGGTTTTTTTAAGGTTTTATTTATTTATGTGAGAGCAAGAGAGCACAAGCAGGGGGAGCGGCAGAGGGAGAGGGAGAAACAGGCTCCCCGCTGAGCAGAGAGCCCAGTGTGGGGCTCGATCCCAGGACCCTGTGATCATGACCTGAGCCAAAGGCAGACGCTTAACCAACTGAGCCACCCGGGTGTCCGGGGGACTCCTCGGGATAATGATCCCGCAGACAGTCTCTGTTTCCTGGGCCCTCACGTATGGCATACGGCCGTCAGGGACCACCTCTACTAACAGTCAAAGGTCTGTGGCTAGTGAAAGTCCAAAAAGTAAAAATGTGAACATTCGGACGGCAGCCAACTTTGGGCATCGAAAGAGGAAATATCTGGTTGATTGTGCTGCTCCCGTAGCGTTCAGACTCTGGATCATTCCGTGCACTCGGCTGCGCAGCAGCACGCTCATTATTCTTTGTCGCACGTGCTGCAGATGTCTGCCACGTGGAGGACCGCACTCCGCTGACGACTGCTTCTCCCCTTCCGCTTCCCCTCCTTTCCTGCTCACCTCACCCTCTAGGAAATCGCCTGAGACTTAATAGGAACAGGAGATGCCAAGAAGTCGCCAGAATTTGAGCTCTTGCTCTTTCCAAGGCTCCCCTCTGGTGCCTTCACTACTGTCAGGAGAAGGGCCCGATTCGTTCTTCTGGATGGCCCTGAACAGAACGAATTAAAATACGCTGTGTGTCCCAGTGAAACGGACCCTGCCACGTTACGCTTCTGTCTCTGGTTTGAAGAGGACCACAGGACATGGGGTTCTGCTTTTTTCCCTCCCCTTTTGGTATCTCATTCTGAACCTTTATCGTATATCTGAGCCTCAGCGGGCTTCACGCGGACACAGTGAAGCCTGGCGGGCTGCCTGAAGAATTCAGACGCTCCCTTACGCCATCCCGTGTGCACTTACGTTGACTACAGCACCAGCTTGCCTCTGGTCCTGCTCTACATGTTAGTTACTCACCAAACAAGTGGTTTTTTGAATTTCACATGCAAAAAAATGTAATACCGGCTCATTTCTTCCCTAAACAACTGCGGTTAGAGCAGAAATGCTCAATGATACTTAATCATCATAAATTCATCTCGAGTATGGTTGCTGCCTGCAGCCCTTCTGTGGGCACAGTTTGTCATCCCCAGTTATAAGCCACAAGGTTTCAGGGCTCCCTAGGGGAGCACTGGGCTCTGTGCTTTCGGTCTTTTTTTTTTTTTTTTTTTAGTTTCAGTTAGTGAACATATAATGCGATATTCGCTTCTGGAGTGGAATTCAGTGATTCATCACTTAAATGCAACACTCAGTGCTCGTTGAAACAGTCTTTTCAAGGAACTGCTCAAAAACTGTCTATCACCATTATGCTCCGAGAAAAAGGTCAGCATCACCCCGAGCCATCCTTGGGGTACGCAGTTGGAACTAAATGGAATATTTGGAAGCTTAACAGTTGGGAAGTTCTTAACTTCCTTTTAAAGAAACTTTTTTGGGGGCGCCTGGGTGGCTCAGTGGGTTAAGTGTCCGACTGGGTTTTGGCTCAGGTCATGATCTCAGGGTCCTGAGATCGAGCTCTCTGTCCAGTTCCACCTTAGGCGTGGAACCTGCTTAAGATTCTCTCTCCTGTGTCTCTCCCCGCTCTCGTACACTGTCTCTCTCTCTCTGTCTTCTCCCCCACCCCCCCAAAAAAAAGAAGAAAAGAAACTTGTCTGGGCACGCTTTGATTTCTTATCGGTCCCATACCAAGATAGAATGTTTCATATATTCTGTCTTCATAAAATTCTGAAAATTTTTTTTTTCTGAATAACTGGGTAACGATAAACAGCTGATTCCTTTTTAAATTCTCACCATAGCTATTGCATTTCCAGTTTGTAAAATCTGACTTCAGACTTTCCGTACTACTGGCCAACACTCTAACTTTTCTTAAAATATGGAACCACCTACTCTAAGCCCCTAGAAACACGAAATCACTGGATAGTAAGGTCACATGGCCCATCAGCTGGTCCTCCACCACGCACCTCCAGTTTGGAAGGTCCTTCCAGACTTGCCCTCCTTGGGTTGTTTCCAGTCCATGAAGCCCCCCCGTTCTCCCCCTTACCCTCCTTTCTGCCGCAGGAGTCCCTGATTCTCGGGGGAGGAGCAGCAGAGCTGCTGAAGTGAGGCCGCCCCCCTGTCTGAGTGGGGAGCAAGGTCTGCACCAAGCATGCCTCCCTTCCTCACTGCAAACGTATTTCCTTTTTGTTGGTGATGATTATGCTTGCAGGGCTTCCGTTTTGTTTGCTTCCCTGACATGAGTCAGACCCTAGGGGAGTCTTCCGAGTTCCTGGTCCCCTGCCTTCGTCACTGTCTTCTCTTCTGAAGCTAAGCAAGCATCCTTTCGGACTCCTGGCCCCGCAGATACATTCTTCCATGCATAAATTCAGACGAAAGGCCCAACACCTGCGTTTACATTTCTTCTGCGGTGGAGACCACGTATTTTCTGGAACTTAGGTGTTTGCTTTGTGTGTTCTTTCTAAGATGTCGTTTGAGCACTTCTCTTTCGAAAAGATGGCAGGTTCCAGCAGCGTCTGAGTCTTAATATTCTTTGAGAGAAAATAACAAAGCTTTCATACCAGTAAGAAGGGCCAGACCTCCTCCCTTCCATTCGCGCCCTAAATGCATTTTTCAGACCTGGCTTTCTGTGCCTGCCATGAAAGAGAAACCGAAATCCGAGGCGACAGGACTCCTAATCTAAAATCCTGAACGTTCTCGCTCAGCAGGACCCTAAGACCATAGAGCCCAAATTTAGAATTTTGGAATTTCTGCCTGATCTTCGCAGGGGTTCAGATCGCTGCCTGCAGTGTCTGTGCGGACCTGGTCACAGGGCGGTGCAGCATCGGATTATCCATTGCTCTGAAGTAAAAAGATGCCAAACTGGGATCCCGGCCTCATCTGGTGAAGAGAATCACTTATCTGCTTTTGAATTTTCTTTCGGTCTCCGGCTTTTTAAAGCCCTATTAACAGTTTAACACCACAGGGTAAAAAGCTGTTCTTAAACCCCCGGAAACATGTGTTTGTTTTCCAGGCTCACGAAACAGACTACTCCTTGCCTTTTTGCTGCTGTTGGAGAAGAAAGTGAATTTGAAATATGCCTCTTACGCAACGCGGGAGAAACGGGGAAATAGGCCAAAGATTTAGTCTTTGTTCGAGTCCGAGTCCGAATTCTGTGTGCAACCAAGTACGGTGTCCGGTAAAAGGACCTCCACTGAGTTTGAAAGAAACTAATTTATTTTCCGTTTCTGCAGAGTTTACATTATTTCCCATTGCTTACACTTCAGAAAGTTTATTTTATGGGGACGGAGGGATTAAAAGAGTGTGAACTAGAAGGTAGCGTTTTCCACTCTGGAGTTTTCTATTTTGTCTTTGAACTGCAAATAAACATGTATCTAGAAAACCAACCAGCAAGTTTTCCATGCCAGATAAAACTCCCTGCTCTCTAGAGGTAACTGTTCACGCTGGGGTTGTAACCTGACGTCAGTTTTCTGGAAAATTGTGTCTACAACCAGGGCTTTGGAAATCTAACAAGAAAGAAACACACACACACACACACACACACACAGAAATATCTGGTCCGTTGTGAAATCTTCTGACTGCCGGAGAGTTGTAATATCCTGGAGAACAAAGTGCATTTTATATCCAGAACTGTTGTCAGGGCCTGTGAAGTTTGCATCTCTTACTAAAAACTAACAGGTTGATGCTCCCTTCTTCCCCCAATGAATGAATCTCAATGGCCATTAAGCTCTCCAAGGCCCATAGGGCAAAGGAAAGCTACTCTTAAAGGTCAGGTGTTTGGCAAATGTTTGTCCATTTGTCCAACCCTTCATTCATAGGAAAGAATGTTCTATGGCCTGGACCCCCTTCCCGGGAATTGCTGACCCTTTTTTGTTTCCATTTTTTTTGTTTCCATTTTTTCCTACAATAACATAAAATTATATAAAAGTTAAGACAAAACCAAGGATTCAGGAGCAAACAAGAAGTGATTGTCCTCTAAGCAGTATAAGTAAAATAGTCACCATAAATATCTTAAATGTCCCGCAGGCACATCCTGCAGGAGACCTTGCCGTCGGATCTTTCCTGCGTACCCTTGCACTACACCCTTCAGTGACCCTGCTCAGTAGTTGCTCTGCCCATAATGTGTCTTTATGCATAATTTAATTTGTTCCAAAACACAGCTTAATAACTAGAAAGCCTCGAGGCGCCTGGGTGGCTCAGTTGGTTAAGCGTCTGCCTTTGGCTCAAGTCATGATCTCAGGATCTTGGGATCCAGTCCCGCATCAGGCTCCCTACTTACACCCTCTTTTGCTTGCTCGCTCTCTCTCTCAAATAAATAAATAAAATCTTAAAAATTAAAAAATAAATTTAAACAATGACAAGAAAGCCTGCCCACACCAAGACTGTGTCTCAAGAACGGTTCTGCTTGGTGGTTCTGAAGGGCGTGTGTGGCGCTCCCCCTCCCTGTCCTTTATCTGGAAGTACACTTCTCCAAACATGCAGTCAACTCGTGTCTTCCGTATCTAACACTTTGAAGGTCTTAAGGGTCCACACAAAAGTTCTCCACGTGACGTCCCGAGGAAGCGGTCTTGCTCAGGAGTTCATTTTTTAAGCGGTTGCCTTCTGTTATTTGACTTTTCATAATTTTCCTCTGCTATTCAGTTTCATTTTCTATTTTTGAAAGTGTTTTTAGAAATCTATATTCCAAGGGCTTTAGACCAGAGACTTCTTTCCTTACCTCCTTCCACCAGGCAGTTGGCCAGTTCACCAAAAAGAAAAAAAGAAAAGCATCCCGGACACAGATGTGGGAGAGCTTTTCAAACACTCAGGAGGAACAGCCCGTAACCCAGGTGTCGCTGGGCACCCCAAACTGTTTTCCCATGTGTGGCCTCATTAACATCCCCTACGTGTCCTAACTCGGCTCCGATGGATTGTTCTCTCCCATTCGCTGACCTGCTACGATAGCAGGTTCAGTGACGGGCTCATCAGCTCAATGACTTGAGGCCTTCATCGACAGAAGGTGTTATTTTGGGGAAGAGCTCGTTGTCTACCATCTCCTCTGAGGCCAAGGCCTACGGAAAAGAAATCATACAACCTTTGACACGGTGATTTTAAGTGAGAAATCTTCCCCAGACGTGTGGATCCCGATCTCTCTCTGCTTCTGTCACTGAAATGTGAGAAACCACTGACAGACCAGAAATGGCGGGCGACGCGGGTGACGCACCCACGGCACGGACAAGTGGCCCCGCTCCCTCCCTGCTCGCACTGCTGTAGCAACCACACTGGCAAAGGTCAAGACCCAGACCAGAAGAAGCGTCGAGAGCTCCCAGGGGAACACACCGTGGGGATCCACTGATAACAAGGGAGAGATGCATGCAGACTCAGGAAAGTAGCAGCCAGGCAGTTAGCCAACCCATCCATTACTGTTCTTTTTATTCTTCTATTTCCGGGGTTGACCCCATTAAAACAATACAGGAGTACTCTTATATTTCATACAGGAGTACTGGATATTTTAAAAGAATCCTCAGGTCTGACATGACCCAGGTTGGTTGGTTGGTTGGTTTCTAGTTTACACATTCCCATAAATCAGAGGGTATATGAAACTTACCTTATTTATTCCAGAAAAATCTGCATGCACATATTCCTCCATAGCTTTTGTATAAATGTATAGGTACATGGGGGTACAAGTTAACTAATAATAATTGCATTTTTGTAGCATTTGTTACGAACCTATAATACATATCCATTGAAGAAGTTGACTACCGTGGCAGACTAGTTGGTTAGTAAACAGACCTTCATGTGGTTCCTTAAACTCTAATAGACTGACCAGCCGCTCCCCAAAGAAGCTCTTCTAATAGCCACACTTCAAACAAGGGAGAACAGACCAGAATTCAGGAGTCCATAAACTTGAATGGGGGAAAATTCCATCTTTGTTTTTACTAACCTCTACCTGTAATGTAGCAGTTCCTTCAATTACGAATGTCGGCAACAAGCCACAGCAGGAAAACAGTACCTGTTTCTGCCACCAGTAGAAATCACTGGTATTTTAACATGACATGCCAGTTTCTACAGAAATTCAGAGCAGCACTGATGCTCATTGCAGCCTCAGAATGATAGCTATTAGACCGGCCGCTGCCCCGTCACTTCGAGTGTAAAGAGCGAACCACATACATTGCTATCATCTAATTTGATTACCTTTTCAATATTTTAATGATCACTTTCACTCTCACATTGGCTTGCTTTAAATTCATACGTGGCATTTAAAAATATTATTCCACGAAGGGGTGTACGGATTTCACCACACTGGGAACGGGATCCGTGGCACAAAAAAGGCTATGATGGTATTCTAACAGCCTCAATCCTGGTTCGGTGGAAGCATTGAACTACTCTTGGTTGTTGGCACGTCTACACTTGTGCTCCAGGTCATTCCTTAGGGTCCCTGCTCCATCCAGGGCTCCTGGTCTGAATCTTGAGATTCTTGTTCTGGGAGTAACGCATACAGGCCATATAAAAGAAACCTAACTCAGACGATGTAAGAGAAACTCTGGAAATTGCAGAGGGCCGTGTCATTGGAGGAAAAGGAAATGAACATACGAGTTCCATGACTGAAGGTCTCATGTTGGGGTGTTTCCCACCGTATCCCCAATCCACAGAATAGTGGACTAGAGGGCGGTAGTTGATCAGTAAGTATTTTCTGAGCAAATTCACCATCATTCGTTGAGCATGTATCAACCCACTTGAGACTGGCATAGAAAGTGGAGGCAGAGGCAGTCTTGTTGGGGACCCCACCCTTTAACCTGTGGGGTCCCCACTAACTCCATGTAGTGGGTGTCAGAACTGAATTGAATTGAGTCATAGGAAACCCAGCCTGGTGGTGTAGGAGAGTTGGTGTCGGACTGTACACCATTAGAGGAATTCAAAACGAAAGGTCTCCGTTCATGTCATGAGAAAATACTGAGATACGTAAACATCAAAAGTTTCAGGGGAAAAAAAAGTTTCAGAAATCATGGGGCAGATTTCATGGCCTAGATGGATTGCCCTGAGACCCCAGATCCCACTTAGAACCACTCTAAAAGGGAGGCCTTCATTTTCAGATTTAGCCATTGATCAGTTAGGACTCGTGTGACTCCAAGCCCTTACCCATCAAGAGATTGGCAACATTTCTGCTAAAGCCCGTAAATTTCCTGGGAGCAAGCCAGTGTCCAGAACCCTGGGCAGATACCATTGGTGACTGGAGATGGAACAGAACGAAATAACCGGTGTCCCCTCCTGGGCAGCTGTTCGTGCCATATGACCTACAAACGCATCATGTTCTGAGCATGTCTTAAAATAACCGTGGATTCAAGAGACTAGACAAAGAACCAGAATCCTAATGATCACTGCTGGGCCTTCCTACAGACCACAGTAAGATGTTGGTTCTAGGACAGAAGGTGGATGTCTCGAATCAAAAAGAACGGAGAAAATACTTGACAAAATCAGAGCACGTCATTGAGCCTTCGGCATGAGACAACACAGAATGAAATCCTTCCTGTGATCTCAGCCTTACCATTGCGGGAAGTCATCCCTGGTCGTCTAAAGCTCGTTCCTCTCTGCTGCGTAAACTCTGGGGTCGGCACCCTCTCCAGGTCCAAAGTATGGTCTCCTGGCCTAGCATTGCTTTCCAGAGTCCCAGACTATGGGCGTGTCGTTTCAGCTATAATTTTTCATGGAGCAGCACTGACCGGCCGCATCCGGTATACGCAAAGTAAGCTAAGCGCATGTGAGCTGGTTGAACATAGAAATAAATCCTCTCTGGGCAATTAACAGACTCCCAAGCCTTTAGGCTGGTTTCATAGGTGTTTTATTTGGTTTGGTTTGGTTTTTTAACTGATCCCAGGACGACCTGCATTAGAATTACCTGAGCTGCATTGTCAAAATGCAGCTCCCCGTCTCCATTTAGACTTAATAAATCGGACTCTCTGGTATCCTGGGAATCTGTATTTTGACAAGTTCACTAAATTTTTCTCCTGCATACTAAAGCTTAAAAATTAACCCCAAATCCACTTTTGTATCACCGTTGCGCCTAGCGCAATGTTTAACAGGTAGACAGGGCTAAAGAAACACCAAAGAGTGAGTCCACACTGATAGCCGTCAATCTCATGGCCCTTTGTGGCCCCCGCCTATTTAGGCATCATCACCACGCCCGCTCCGTTCCTGGTACCTCTTCAGAGCCAAGCAATGAAACGTTTTCTCATGCATGTCCTCCCTGCCTTATTCAGCACTGGCCTCTCTAGGCTCCCAATGCTCTCAAGTATAATCCTTATGCCATCTTGGCCACCGCAGACCCTTAGGAAGGCTCAATGGACAACAAAGAAGTGTATGGGGCCAGTCAGATTCAGATCTCCCATCCCAGAATCTTATCTAAAAGTCCAAGAGGGTCTGAGTGCCTTCGGAGGCAAGGCTCACACTAAGCTCAGTAGGTTAGAGGGAGGACAGCTGGGCTGAGGGAGGGGAGCCAGTGAAACGATCCCAGAAGCCACTGGAAAGATCCTGGAGGGACAGGACGGACTGGGCTGGTGGGAGCACCTGCAAACCGCTTGGGCTGGCCCTGGGTGATGGCTTTTCACCCGTGTGCCCTGCGTGTGCACGTACATGCATGCTTTGAGCTCGTTTTCACAGAATCACCCTGAGTGGTGCGCTTCCCTTCTCTTCGCCCTAGGTTTGCATTTTAGTCTCCTGAAATGCTTTGCAAATTAAACCTTGCAGAAATTTTGTCAAACCATAGTTCACTGCAGGATGAGTAGGAGACTACAGGCAAGTGTGTTCTGAAAAGAGCCCATGCCCCCTCCGTTTTGGCAGGGCAGAGCCCAGAGGAGAGGGATGTCATTGCCCAGACTGAGTTTGAGGTTGGAGTGTTTATGTAACAAATCAGCTAACTTTAAATATTTCTCATGGTGGCTTGGGGCCGCAAACCTGAATGTCAAATGTTTACTCAGCCCTGTGTGGGCACCTCTGTTTATGCGAAAGGACCCTGCTAGTTTAAAGCCAGTTAATATTTTCAATCACACATCACGTTGCTGACATATCTTACAATAAGGATTGCTAGGACAATTTTTCAAAATAATCAGACCCCTTAAATTCGTGTGCACACCGAGGAGCAGATATGTTTAATGAATGTTCATTTGGCAAAGCCATGCAATTAAGGAATTTTCTTCCCCGGATAATTCCATGAGCCTTGATTATTTTCCTCCAAGTCAGCCTCTTGATTACCTCCCCCCTTGACAGAGACACTGTGTACCAGACAAATAGCTGAACAGACACCCTGAAGGGACTGGAAAGGCTCTCCTGGGTCCAGAACAAGCCAACTATATGAGAAGTGATGCTTTCCAACTTCATCACGGAGTTGAGAGCCAGAGAATATTTCAGGGGCCGGAGGAAAAAATGCCGAATAACTCCCCCCACTCCCCCCAAGGCATTTTATCCTTTGGCTTCATTATCAAGTTTGACGTGTGAATTCCCAGAGTATCAGACACCCCCCAAACTCAAAGTGTGAGTACAGAAATTCCAGAGAGAAACATAAGTTATTTTTAAATTATTCATGCCGCCTCGCTCACCATTAGAACGGATAATTGACCAACTGTAAATACATAGAAACAGAAGTGACAGACACAGAAACGTGGGCCCCAAACCACAGGTGAACAGAAAACATCCACGGAGGGGCCGAATAATTAGGGTGGAGGGAAGCCCAGGAAGGTGGGAGGCCCTGGCTCTGAAGTGAGGAGCAAGCTGGGAGTGAACAGGAACCAGCCGCAGAGGCAGGAGGTGACTGAAGAGGAGGGATGGGGTTTGGCGGGAGAAGGAGGGAGCAGGGAGGAGCTAGGCTGGCAGGAAAGGCGGAGCTGGGCTGGGTGCTGGTTTCTGACAGATCCGAGCTCAGCGAGGCCAAAGTGACAGATGGAGCCGCGAGAAGAAAGTATGCAATGCAGGAGATGTTTGGAGGTCTCCTGGAACCACGAGACTGCGCACATGGAAATCCCATTCCACCTACAGCATTCCACCCCCAGGAGGGCCCGCTCGGAGGAGCGAGGGGGGCTAATGCTCGTGCAGCAGCGAGCTGGAAGCAAGAATATGCTAATTGGTAAGTGGTTTGGGATTCCCCTGTTTTAAAACATTTAGAGGGTTCAAAGCATCTAGTTAGAACACACAGGTTTTTGGAGGAAAAGGCGGTGATGTCATCCCCCCCAAAACAGCCCCGTTCACCACCACGGTGGGTTCCCATTTAAATACACGGAAGCCATCGACAGTAAGAAACTCCATCCAACTCCATCCAAACCTAATGAAGTTGGCGCACAGGCTGAGAATTCGGGCCCAAAATCAGCTGGCGATGTTGATAGTTTCTAAGGAAAAATCAAGCATGAAGAGTTCAGTTCTTAGCAGATTTTGAAGGGGGAGCAGAAGTGTGAGCAGATGTCCCTCATCGGTGCAGACACCTGACGGCGGCTGGCAGCTCCAGACTGAGCCCAGTGAAGTAGAGCAGCCCCCGCCCCCACCCCCCTGCCAGGGAGAGGAGGGAACCGACTACTACGAGAAGGCGAGAAGGCGCACAGCAACCCAAACAGCAACGCGACCGCGACCGGGAATGAGCGAGCAAAGACAGGGGTCTATTTATTGAACTGCCAGAGGGATTGTCTCCAGCACGTGGAAGAGGAGGGAACTTGAACCCAGAGCTTGTGCCCTGTCCTCCAAAGCCAACAACCTCTCCGGACCAGGACTTTGTATCAGTGTGACCCAAGTGGGGCACATGACCTAGGAGGCAAACCCTTCTCCCCACCAGGTGAACTGGGCCCCCACACAGACGATGCACGTGCAACGAGTCATTGTTTGTACAAACCTACTAATCCCGCACAAGCTCCATGTAGAACTTGCGGGCCCTGACCTGGCACTGATTCTGGACCTGAGTTATGCGATCAAGACAGAGAAATTAATGTCACCATTGGTAATATTTCCACCTAGATAATTTTAGGATGTTATTTAAAATTCTGTGGTCTTGGGGCGCCTGGGTGGTGCAGCGGTTAAGCGTCTGCCTTCGGCTCAGGGCGTGATCCCAGAGTCCTGGGATCCAGTCCCACATCAGGCTCCTCCGCTGGGAGCCTGCTTCTTCCTCTCCCACTCCCCCTGCTTGTGTTCCCTCTCTCGCTGGCTGTCTCTATCTCTGTCAAATAAATAAATAAAATCTTTAAAAATAAAAATAAAAATAAAAAAAATAAAATTCTGTGGTCTTGGGGCGGCTCAGCCGGTTGAGCATCTGCCTTCAGCTCAGGTCGTGGTCCCAGGGTCCAGGATCAAGCTCCGTGTCAGGCTCCCTGCTCAGCGGGGAGCCTGCTTCTGCTTCTGGCCCTCCCCCATCTCATGATCTCCCTCTCTCTCTCTCTCAAATAAATAAACCTTAAAAAAAAGTGACCCAAGCTAATGTCGCCTGCATCACAGGCTAAGCAAAACTAGCTTTCACTTCCATGGCTTAAATGGTTTTGTCAGGGGATTTTCAGATCTGGTTTCCATGTTGTATTTTGTTTTAATACCGTTTAGTAGCCAATAATAGTAGCTACTCAAAAATTTCTTCACTGAATGAATGAAATAACCAATTCATTATCAACATGATGTTACAATCACCCAAGATGGCAGCAGGAAATGGGACAGAGAACTTCTGAGTCAGGGGCCACTGGAAAAAGTGTATAGGCTTGCCCTGGTAGAAAATGGCATGAAGGAGGGATATGCTCACCTCACATGGGCTGAAGCATGTCCAGGGGTCAACAGTTATACAAAGTAAATTATTTATAAAGTTAAAGGAATCAGACATTTTCCTTAAAGATGTTCTCCATCTGCTTAAATACCGTATCGTGGTTGAGACTTGCAAGACTGACGGGCAGAATCAGGTAAAGTGCTAGAGTCTGAATGAAGGCTGTTGGAGGGAAGATCCAGGACCCAGAAAGCCCTGGAAATCGCCGGCCTGCTCAGGATCCCCACCAGAGCTTGCCAGGAGTGCAGATACACGCCAGGGACTCAGTGGACAGGAGACGTCCAACACGGAGCTAGCCCCTGAGGAAAGAATCCCACCTACCTCCACAGAGGCCTCACCTTTTTGACGTGATGCCCACAGTGAAGGACCTGTGTGAGGGCCAGCCCTGGGCTCTGAGGAGAACTGATGACACTGAGCCTTCCCCTGAGGCAGCCACTCTAGAACAATCTCTTCCTCTTCCTCTCAATGTACCCTTAGAAAAGGACTGGAGAGAAAATACAGTCACTGGTGTGATTTATAAATGGGGACCTCATTTATGAATGGGGTCACTTTATTACCTGTTTGCTGAGGGTGTTTCGGTTTTAACAAGACCCGGTGAGAGCCATTCAGGGCAGACAGTAAGGCATCAAAATAGCCAGGAGGGCATTTCCAAAGTACACCTGCGTCCCCCTGCCCTCACCGGCCTGCCTCCCCAAAGACCCGTCCCCCCACCACACACTGAGTCATCACACGCAGAAAAAGTGCTCAAAACTGAGCAACAAGAACAAAGCTTTGACAGGATATTTCAGAGGAAAAAGAAATTCGGGGAGCCGTCAGCCCCCCTGGTTTTGCCAAGACTGCTCTTGGGCACTTTCAGCAGAGGGACCCAGGGCGTCCGTGATGTCTCTGCTTTCTCAAACTGCAGATCACCTGCCGCTCCGAACCCTTCTCTGATTCGTTGGCAGTGAACTGGTGGCCAAAGAGTACCGTCCCTCAGATCTCAGTGCCCCTGTTCCCCACCACCCTGCATCCCAGTGACTGCCTTAGAGGTGCCCTTTCCTTCAGGCTCAACCCTCCCAGGCCCCCAGTCTCCCAAGCTTACAGCCCCCCTGCCGGGGGCCCCTGGGTCTTTGTATAGAACTGCCAATGCGGAGAGGGCCAATTCTCTCGAACATCACCTCAAGAATGGAGAGATTCTGATTCTTACAATGAAAGCACAGACTCACTCTTGTTAATACAGTTTTCACAACAATCCAACTATTTCTTATCTCTGCGTTTTCAAATTAAAAATACATCGTCAAGGGGCGCCTGGCTGGCTCAGTCAGTAGAGCATGGGATTCTTGATCTCAGGGTTAGGAGTTCAAGCCCCACGTGGGATGTGGAGCCTACTTAAAAAATAATAATAATAGTTAAAAAATTAAAAAATACATCCTCAAGAATATCATCGTCGTTCTAAAGCACAGATGGGATTGTTGGATTGGGTTGTTAATCGTAGCAATGAAATTGACTCCATGCAATTGCATTTTATTCTCTTTTTTTAAGCCTGTTTATTTCCATAACGAAAAAGAATTCCTACCAAAAGTTAAATATAGAATTACCCTACGACCCAGCGATTCCACTCCTAGATATATGCCCAAAGAGTCGAAAACGGACTCAAACAGAATCTTGTTCACCCGAGTTCATAGCAGCATTATTCACAACAGTCAAAAGGTGGAAACGACCCAAGCAGCCATTAGCAGGTGAGTGAATAAACAGAATGTGGTCTATCCACACAGTGGCTGTGGTTGGGACGTGTGCTATGACGTGGCTGCACCGTGGAAACATCATGCTGAGGGAAATAAGCTAGACCTAACAGGACAAATTTTTTTTTTTAAAGATTTTATTTATTTATTCAACAGAAATAGAGACAGCCAGTGAGAGAGGGAACACAAGCAGGGGGAGTGGGAGAGGAAGAAGCAGGCTCATAGCAGAAGAGCCTGATGTGGGGCTCGATCCCAGATCACCGGGATCACGCCCTGAGCTGAAGGCAGACGCTTAACCACTGTGCCACCCAGGCGCCCCTAACAGGACAAATATTGTATGACTCCACTTTTATGGAAATATCTAGAATAGACAAATTCCTAGAGACAAAAAGTGAATTGAAGGTTAACAGGCCCGGATACAGAGCTTCTATCTGGGTGATGAAAAAGCTTGGGGGGGCGCCTGAGTGGCTCAGCCGGTAAGCATCTGCCTTCGGCTCAGGTCATGATCCCAGGGTCCTGGGATGGAGCCATATCAGGCTCCCCACTGAGCTGGAAGCCTGCTTCTTCTCCCTCTCCCACTCCCCCTGCTTGTGTTGCCTCTCTTGCTGTCTCTCTGTCAAATAAATAAATAAAATCTTAAAAAAAAGAAAAGGGGGCACCTGGGTGACACAGCGGTTAAGCGTCTGCCTTCGGCTCAGGGCGTGATCCCGGCGTTATGGGATCGAGCCCCACATCAGGCTCCTCCGCTATGAGCCTGCTTCTTCCTCTCCCACTCCCCCTGCTGTGTTCCCTCTCTCGCTGGCTGTCTCTCTGTCAAATAAATAAATAAAATCTTTAAAAAACAAAAAAACAAAGAAAAGAAAAGAAAAGAAAAGAAAAGAAAAGAAAAGAAAAGAAAACGCTTGGAATCAGGCAGCAGTGATGCTGACACAATGTTGTGAACGTGTTTAACACCATCGACTTGTACCCTTAAGAATGATTAAAATAGCAAATTTTTGTTTTGCGTATTTTAGCACCAAAAAAATCGGAAAAAAAAGGCTTTTTATTAGTATGACAATTTTTGGCTCCTAGAGCAATTATAATTCTTAGTGGCTTGTATTTAAAGTCATCGTCATGACATTTTTTCCAACACACAACTCCAATTCTGAATGTCTTTAGATCTTTAGAACTTAGCCGACGTGACCGGCGTCTAACCGCAGACGGCCTGGACATGCCCTTCGCTGGCAGATGGGTCTAGAGCGGGTGGCTGACCACAGCCGCCTGGCCTTGTACCCCGCTCTCTGCTTCCTGCCAGTGCAGCTGGGCAAGTCACTCGCTCTAGAAATGCCTCGCTTTCCACGTCGTACAATAATGACCACAATTACTTTACAGAGTTGTGGTGAAGAGAAAGTGTGCTGTACGTGTCATGCTGGCATATGCGAGGGCTCATAATGAAGCTATTATTCTTTTTTTTTTTTTTTAAAGATTTTATTTATTTATTCAACAGAGATAGAGACAGCCAGCGAGAGAGGGAACACAAGCAGGGGGAGTGGGAGAGGAAGAAGCAGGCTCACAGCAGAAGAGCCTGATGTGGGGCTCGATCCCATAACGCCGGGATCACACCCTGAGCTGAAGGCAAACACCTAACCGCTGTGCCACCCAGGCGCTCCTGAAGCTATTATTCTTATTATCATGACAGAATGCAGTCGTTTTTAATGAGTCATTGAAATGTAAAGGGGAAAGGATGAAGACACGCCAGCAACTCCAGAGAGAGGAACGGGAGAGAAGGGCTCCCTGGCTGATGATGGGACTCGGTCCTGGGAGTTGAGACGGGGCATGAAGCTTTCCTGAACATTCCCCAATGGCAGGGCTGAGCCTGAGGGGGGCTCCTTGGGGAAGCAGGACGAGCCCAGGCTGAGACGTTCTCGGGGGTCTCTCGGCCTGACCCAGAGGGAGCCCCTGGTCCCCCGCAGCTGTGAGTCACAGCTGTGAGCAGTGGACCTGGTGGCTCTTCTCCCTGGCACGTGATTGGCTCTGCTCCTGAGGTGTGTCACCCGCTTAGATCCTTTAACATCCTGATTCCCTTAACTCCCCAGGCTCCCACCAACCATGTCACTCCAGACTCCAGCCACCCAGAGCAGGGTCTGATGTGGCTGCTGGCTCGGTCTGGATTCACATCCGGCTTGACATCGGGTGCTGGGCCTGGAGAGAAGAGAGCACTCGGGCCGGGCAGCAGGGTCTCTCTCATCCACAGACCTGGTTCCAGGCTGTTCTTCGTCTGTGCCTATGACACAGGATCAGCCTCTCCTGTAAGGAAGAGCACGTTCCTTGCTTCCCTTGTCACTACGGTGGCAGCAGCGCCAAAACTCCATGAGGGACCACAGGGACAGATGGGAGGCCGGTGGCTGGAAGCCCAAGTCCACACCGTCAAAACCAGTCCTGGAGTGTTGGGGGCTCCTCTCCAGCTGGCCCAGGGATGGGGAGCAGCCAACAGACAGCCCCCACAGGCCCAACATGAGCAGTGCTCCTGAGGAAAAGCTATGGAAAATAATGCGGTGCTCCATTCAGAGCTGAAGATAAGGCGGAGAGCTCGAGATTTTATGCCGCAACTGTAAGTGAGGATACCCGGGACATTTATTTTCCCAAAGCAGAATCTTTTGTGTTTTTTCTGATTCAAAAGTACACGAATCAGGGCACCCGGGTGGCTCCACCGGTTAAGCATCCAAGTCTTGATCTCAGCCCAGCTCTTGATCTCAGGGTCTCTCACAGCTCTGACAGTTGAGAATTAGTGACAGCTACCATTTATTGAGAGCCTGCCACGTACCAGGCTCTCTGCTGTACGTTTCACCAGCAGGACCTCATTCAAGCCTCACTGGACCCCCCGAGGCTGGTCTGATTATCCTCAGCAAACTGACGCTAAGGTTTGGTGACTTGTCCACAAACAAGTGAGCGAGCGGGAGGAGTGGGATTGGGTCATAGTTCTGTGGGACCCTGAGCCAGGGCTGCGGCTCAGTCCTGTGGCAGGAAGAACGTCAGAGCCAAGCCACCAAGGAGCATTCTCCCTGGAAAAACTATTAGCCTGGAAAATAAGACCTACATCCAGCCAGGAGCCATTTCTTCAGTGCTTTTCTCCTCCACTCGGTGATGATGCATCGGGGAGGAGGGGCTGTAGGGCACGGCAAGAAGCCAGACAGACAAGCCGGTCAGTATGCTGGCTCTTGCAAAGTCCGGTCTTCACAGTACATCATTATTTCACCCTAAGCTAATTGAAGTCCCCCCAAATTAGATACATTCCTATTTTAGTGTAATTAAATTATGTATGAGAAAACAGGTATTATTTATAGATTATGTTTGCTCCTAGTCCCACCATAATACATTCAAGAGCTGATCTCCTGGGCACCTGGGTGGCTTACTTGGTTAAGTGTCTGCCTTCGGCTCAGGTCATGATCCCAGGGTCCTGGGATCGAGTCCCGTGTTGGGCTCCCCACTCAGCAGGGAGTCTGCTTTTCCCTCTCCCTCTCCTCCTCCCCCCTGCTCATGCTCTCTCTCTCTTTCTCTCTCAAATAAATAAATAAAATATTTAAAAAAACACACACAAAAGGGTTGATCTGCTGAGCATTCTGGCTCTGAAGCAGACATTCACTAACTCTCAGCTCTGCAGTGGAAATTCACTGACCTTCACATCTTCTCTGTTTTAACCATGATCTGTTCTGTCACCTTGTCCACAGCAATAACTAGGGTTCTGAGCAAGAAGCACAGTGGGCATGTCCATGCGTTGCCCAGTGACCCTCAGCCAGAGAAGTGGGAAGAAAATCAAGGAAAGGCAGCAAGAGTACACTGAGCATGGGCTGCCCGCGGATATAGAAAACCAGGACTATTTAATTTGCTGACTAAACTCACAGAAAATCAACCCAGGAATTAGATAACAAAAATTAAAAATAAAAAACATTGAAACATCCACGCAACGACACTATGGAGACATGAACAACAATAAGTGAGGACTTGAAGGCGAGTTGAGCAAGACTCCTCGCACAGACATGGAGATAGATCTGAAAACACTGCAAAGATCCTTGAACAAGAAGCAACCAATGCTACAACCAATAGCCTGGAAAAAGAATCCCAGAGGACACAACAGAAGAACAGCTCAGGTGCAAATAACGGAACTCGAAACCCAAGTGTGCCTTTCTCCTCAATACCGCAGTGGCTGTGCTCACCAGGGCTCAGTGAAGAGGCTGCAGCCAGGACTCCAGTGACTAACGTTTCTATCCCAGTAGATTTACTCATGCTTAAGATGCTACATACAGGGGCGCCTGGGTGGCTCAGTCGGTTAAGCATCTGCCTTCAGCTCAGGTCATGATCCCAGGGTCCTGGGATCGAGCCCCACGTCTGGCTCCCTGCTCAGCGGGGAGTCTGCTTCTCCCTCTCCCTCTGTCTGCCACTTCCCCTGCTTGTGCTCTCTCTCTGTCAAATAAGTAAATAAAATCTTAAAAAAAAAAAAAAAGATACTACATATCTGCATTCATGCGTGTACACACACATCCCTCATTTCTTAGTCCGTATTCAAATATTCTCTTTGTTTTTCCTATAAAGGTCATTATTTAAAAGGCCTCTGGTGATGCCTTTATATACCGACTTCTACAACCAGAAGCTGTTCCCTGGCGTGGGTATGAGCCAGGTAAGCAGCACTGTATTCGTTAGCTATGGCCACATAACAAATTACCCCAAACTTAGTGACTTAGAGCAACAATTGTCATTTATTATCTCTCCTGGTTCCTGTGGGTCAGAAATGTGGGTCACAGAGGGGGCACAGTTTTATGTCTGCTCCATAAGGCCTGGGCCTCAGCTGGAAGCCTTGCAGGGTGGGAGCTGGAATCATCTGAGGGCTCACTCACTTACGTTGTGATGGTTGATGCTGGCTATCAGCTGAGGGCCTGACTGGGACTGTTGGTTGGAACCCCCACACATGGCCTCTCCATGTGGCCTGGGCTTCCTCACAATATGGTAGCTGGGATCCAAGGGCAAGAGAGAGAGCCAGACAGATGCTGGGTCTGTGTTATAACCTAGCCTGGAAGTCACATGGCTTTATTTCCACCATCCATCCACTTCCCTGCCCTTCTAGAATTCTGTTTTCAAGCTGATTTCTGTAGGCATGTGTTCCATGGTAGAAACACTTCATGAAGGAGAGAGTTTCAGGTGAATCCTAAAAAGAAAGAAGGAATGTTTGGTGTTTGGTGACATGGTGGGAGATAGGATTAGAGAGACATGTTGGGGCCAGATTTCAGAGTGTTAAATGACATATTAAAAGTGTGGTCTTTATTTGAGGGACACCGAGGAGCCATATTTTCAACAAGGATCGTCCTCATGGCTCTGGAGAGGATGGATTGCAGGAAGGAGAGGCAACAGGTAGGGGGGCCAACTGGGAGCTAATGAGGTGTTGCTGGTGAAATATGTCAAGAGTCTGGACAATGATATTTATCTGTGTCTCTGAGCCACCAGCCTATACCATCTGTTCATTTGTGTTCCTAATTATAAATTCTGCAAGGACCCTAAATAGTTCCAGCATCTAATATTAATAGATTACAGGTCTTAAAGATACATATTTGATATACAGTTTTGTATTTGTAATCATACACATAGAGCATAGAACAAGTTGCCTTAAAACTACATTTACTATTGTGGACAGAGCTGCTATGAACATTGGGGTGCATATGGCCCTTCTCTTCACTACGTCTGTATCTTTGGGGTAAATACTCAGTAGTGCAATGACTGGGTCATAGGGTAGCTCAATTTTTAACTTTTTAAGGGACCTCCACACTGTTTTCCAGAGTGGCTGTACCAACTTGCATTCCCACCAACAATGTAGGAGGGATCCCCTTTCTCCACATCCTCTCCAACATTTGTTGTTTCTTGCCTTGTCAATTTTTGCCATTCTAACTGGCATAAGGTGGTATCTCAGTGTGGTTTTGATTTGAATTTCCCTGATGGCTAATGATTTTGAACATTTTTTCATGTGTCTGTTAGCCATTTGTATGTCTTCATTGGAAAAGTGTCTGTTCATATCTTCTGCCCATTTTGGGATTTGTTTATTTGTTTTTCGTGTATTGAGTTTGAGAAGTTCTTTGTAGACCTTGGATACCAGTCTTTTATCTGTAGTATCATTTGCAAATATATTCTCCCTTTCTGTGGGCTGCCTCTTAGTTTTTTTGACTGTTTCATTGGCTGTGCAGAAGCTTTTTATCTTGATGAAGTCCCACAAGTTCATTTTATCTTTAGTTTCTCTTGCCTTTGGAGATGTGTCATGAAAAAGGTTGCTTTGGCCGATGTCGTATAGGTTGCTGCCTATGTTCTCCTCTAGGATTTTGATGGATTCCTGTCTCACATTGAGGTCTTTCATCCATTTGGAGTTTATTTTTGTGTATGGTGTGAGATAGTGGTCAAGTTTCATTCTTTTGCATGTAGCTGTCCAATTTTCCCAGCACCATTATTGAAGAGACTGTCTTTTTCCACTGGATGTTTTTTCCTGCTTTGTCGAAAATTAGTTGCTCAAAGAGCCGAGGGTCCATTTCTGGGTTCTGTATTCTGTTCCATTGGTCTATGTGTCTGTTTTTGTGCCAGAACCATGCTGTCTTTGTGATCACAGCTTTGTAGTACAGCTTGAAATCTGGCATTGTGATGCCCCCAGCTTTGTTTTTCCTTTTCAACAATTCCTTGGCAATTCAGGGCCTTTTCTGGTTCCACACAAATTTAAGGGCTATTTTTCTAGTTCTTTGAAAAATGTCATTGGTAAATAGCTAAATCGTGGAAAGAGCCGAGATGCCCTTCAACAGATGACTGGATTAAGAAGTTGTGGTCCAGGGGCGCCTGGGTGGCGCAGTCGTTAAGCATCTGCCTTCGGCTCAGGGCGTGATCCAGGTGTTCCGGGATCGAGCCCCACATCAGGCTCCTCCGCTGGGAGCCTGCTTCTTCCTCTCCCACTCCCCCTGCTTGTGTTCCCTCTCTCGCTGGCTGTCTGTCAATTAAACAATAAAATCTTTTTTTTTTTTAAGATTTTACTTATTTATTTGACAGAGAGAGAGACAGCCAGCGAGAGAGGGAACACAAGCAGGGGGAGTGGGAGAGGACGAAGCAGGCTCATAGCAGAGGAGCCTGATGTGGGGCTCGATCCCGGAACACCTGGATCACGCCCTGAGCCGAAGGCAGATGCTTAACGACTGCGCCACCCAGGCGCCCCTGGACCACAACTTCTTAATCCAGTCATCTGTTGAAGGGCATCTCGGCTCTTTCCACGATTTAGCTATTTACCAATGACATTTTTCAAAGAACTAGAAAAATAGCCCTTAAATTTGTGTGGAACCAGAAAAGGCCCTGAATTGCCAAGGAATTGTTGAAAAGGAAAAACAAAGCTGGGGGCATCACAATGCCAGATTTCAAGCTGTACTACAAAGCTGTGATCACAAAGACAGCATGGT
>NW_024423675.1:55328775-55411039 GCF_017311325.1 Ursus maritimus
GGGGGAATGGGATAGGTCTGTGATGGGTAGTGAGGAGGGCATGTATTGCATGGTGCACTGGGTGTTATACACAACTAATGAATCATCGAACTTTACATCAGAAACCAGGGATGTACTGTATGGCGACTAACATAATATAATAAAAAAAAACATTTAAAAAAATTTTAGCACCATCTAGATTTTTAAAATTGCAATATATCATATTATGATTGCCATTTAGTAAGCAATATGTTTTGAATGCTTTTCCATGTCCTTAATAAGATCATTTGTAATGGTGAGAAAACATTAAATCCTAAATATATATATATATATATAAATTACATTTACTTAACATATGGCTATGAAATCTTACAAAGCACTGCTGTTTGCTTATAAACCCCATGAACTTCCTCCTACAGCCTCTTGGACTTGTTTTTAATATATTACTTGAATATATTACTTTGGTCCATCTGTCCTTTTCTGACTTTGCTTAACCCTTAGCATAAGCCAAAATCATCGAACAAATTACATCCCTGCTTCTTTAGAAAACGTGAGTGACGGTTGAACTGTGATTCAGGAGTTCTAGGTATTCATGGGGCCGGGGAGGGGACGAGGTCATGTCACAGACCTCTCCAAGAAATATGATGAAAATTCACAGCACTCCCACTCAAGCTTGCTGTCTCATGAGATGGGAAATAGCTTTAGGGTACCGGCCTGAGTCAATAGGGTCATATGAATCAGCTGTAAATTGTCACCTGGATTAGGTCAGAGTTGTCATGGGTATTCCTGGCCCCTGAAATGAGGGCTCTGTCTGACTTGAGGCAGTGCTCATCTCTTTGAACTTGTTTCTCAAGATGAGAACGGCAATGATGAAACTTACCCCTGGAAGCAGTGTCCTGACGCGCTGGCCGTCTGCTTGGAAATCTGTATTCCCTTGTGCGCACGATCAAGGCAAGTGTAACCTGTCCTTTCACGGACCCTGTGGCAGTTGCTTTCACAGCTCTGACTGGTAGTTTAGTTTACTCTTAGATTGCTTTATTTAAACTCTTATGTAGTTATATAAACACACCTCAACACAATTTATAGGCTTGCGATTCTTCTCGCATAGCTGGCTTGTTTTTCTTTTTGAAACAAACTCTTGAGTCTAGACTTTGACATGTTGATACATGAGCTTGGGGACTGTTTATACGGAAACCATATACACATTCCAGGAACGTGCCTTGTTACTGATCTGAAATAAAGATGATGAACCTTAAACTCGTAAAGAGACGCCCAAGAAATCGTTTGAAGTGCAAACTCTGATCTGTTACTAAGAAGAGAAACAAAGAGGTCCTCACAACTGGCTTTGTTGTTTTAAGAAGAGCCCAGTGTTAGGGAGAGAGCAACTTTAGATCAATATGGGAGAGAACGTTCTCATGATACAAAGCGTGCACGATGAAGGAGGTTGGGGAATCTCTACATCGTGACTTTCCTCTGGAGAAGCGCTGAGACAGAACCGATTGACCATCTTCAAGAAATTGTGGGAAAACAGTCAATCAACGAATGGAAAAGAAGATGGATCTCCTGGAGGTACATTTTGATTCAAATATCCCATCTTAGATTTCTCGGTGAGCCTATGAAGATGAAGACAGGATCGTGTTAATGACTCGGCCCTAAAGACCAGATCTGTGTAAAGAGTGAACGTGTGATCCTAACTGCGGGGAATGCGGGGGTGAGCGGAGCGGTGTGCGTGTGGTTGTCCATAGGGTGTTTTAGGCCAAGTGTGTAGTCCGAAGAACACGTTTCTAAGCTTTCAAAACACGGACAAATTATACTCAGTAAGTCAGTGTTCAGTGACTTCTCTTTTCTAGGGCTGAGAGAGCAAATCTAGAAGTGGCAGTTTACTTTGCCAACCCGTCCTGGACCGGGCTGTCGGGAGGGGGGATTCCAATCAAGGCCGGGCCTACAGAAGAGGCAGGAAGGGGGGTTCACTGGGCTTCAGAGGCAGCTGACCTTCCCAGCACACTGACATCAGACTCAGGCTGATGAGAAGCCAACTGGGCCCCGAAGCTGGAGGGTACAGAGTCAACACAAGTAGCCTGGACACCATCGCCTGGTCGCTCTAGAACCTCCTATGGATCAGCACACAAAGAGCGATTAAGTTCAGAAGCCGTGTCTTTTAATAAAAAGGGCAACGTGTACATATCCTGGTACATAGGAACGAGGTCTTTCTCTGGGTGCTCCCAGGGAGTAAAGATACCGACATGGAGCTGTGCTCCCATTGCTTTCTTCTGTGGACTGCCATTTCACTTCCTGGTATGTGGTGGACAGATTTTCATTTGCCTGCCCAGTATCCAATCCCCTATTTCCAGAAAAAAAAACGCTTCTTCGTCCTTTGGAAAAATCATGGGTGATTCTGGCAGAGCAAAGCTCATCACCAGCTCCAGATATGAGCTGGTGACCTGGCTGTGCCAGTCACTAGGATTGGAAATGCGACCTAAATTAGGCTCCTAGGACTTTGGGGGAGGGAGGCCGTAGAGGAACAAAGTATACGTTTTTCCACTGACGTTGCTGAGTTGGTAGGAAGTGAGCCTGGAACTGCCAGGTACCCCTAGAGGCTGGCATCTGCAGAACGAAGCAACAGAAAAGAGAGCAAAAGAAGGAGAGAGGGATGCAGCCCGAAGACATCTGTTTGAGCCACTGGATTCAACTGACAAACCCATTCCTTACACTTTTTTTTAGTTACTGAGCCAATAGAAACACTCTTTCACGTGACACCCATTTGAGTTAAATTTCTGTCACTTGCTGTCTCAAGAGACTTCATAAATCAGAACAAAACTGAGCTATAATGACACACCATGAAAAGCCCAAGCCTGTCCCCCACAGTGGCACCTGCCAGGGCATCTGGCTGGGCTGCCTTCAGTTGGCCCTTTGAGACTTGCTGATTCATGTCTGAGATCTTTATTGTCTGGGCTTTGGAGATACAGTTATATTTTTTTAAATATGATTTGCTCTCCAATAGGGAAGGCTCATGAGTCATTGGGAGTTTGGTCTGTGGAGTGATTTTGGAAATACAAGTGGTCTAGCAGGTGACTCCCTGTGCATCCTTGACGATTAACATTTGATAAGGACCACTGAGATATAGTTATCTTAAAAAATATTGCTCGTTTCAACTTGATTTTTTGCATTGGCTGAAGTAAGGCAGGTTCGCGTGGTCTCAAGTGAGTTAGGCTTGGGCCTGGGCTCTCCATTTCTTCATCCTGTGCTAGCTTACGTACAGGGGAGCTCTGGGTTCTCAATTGACCATGAAGTGTGGAAAACCTAAGAAAATTATCTCATGCTAGGGCGTAAGGGAACAGGTTGGCCATACTGAACATTTGGAAATTTGTTTCCTCTGAGGGATTATGGAGCTTCCAAATTCACTTTACTAAGTATACATGTTTAATTTGCATCCAATTAGATAAAGCAGCTGGAGAGAACATGGAGCGCGTATTAATTCATTAATTCAGGCGTCAGAGTGGGAGGGTATGCACAGCCATCACCCAGATGAATGGTTTAAATTGCTCTAATCTACAAATTGGAGCAAATTTTCTGTGGTTTGAAAGCTTTTCCAAGCTTTAAATGTTTCGTTTACAATGTGTTTTCTGCAACACTCAGAAAGTTAGTGCTGACGCGGTCCCACTTTCTAGAAGCAGGCTTCTGAAGCAGGGAGTGACAGGATCGGGTTTACATTTTAGAAAGATCATTTCGATGCTGCCCACGGGAGGGACTGGAGGAGAGCAGATGGGGCAAGAAGGCAAGTTTTATGATCGCCTGGTCAAGACATGACAAGGAGGTGACCCAGGCTAATGGGAGAGGGCATCTGAGAGGCATTGCTTAGTAGGGCACTGGTCAGAGGTGGAAGAGTGCCCCCACGACACACACGCTAAAAAGATATGTCCATCCAGAACCTGCGAACGTGGCCTTATTTGGAAAAAGGGGTCTTGGCAATGTAACTAAGTTAAGGATCTTGACATGAGATCATCTTGGATTAACCAGGTGTATTTGTCTATTTGGCATCCGTTCATCATTGGGCCAAATACATTAAGTATATTTTTTATCTGCTGTGTTATTGAAGCTCTGGCTTTTGGGGGCCTCACAGAGAAGTGGAGAGACCGCCACCCCCAGGGCAATCTAATTCCTAAAGATGATAACAACTCGCCCGAGATTATACCCTTTACATGCAAACCAATCCTGAGTCTCCAGCCCCAACCACCTCCTTATCCAACACACACACCAAGCCAGTATTTCCGTTGCCCTAAATCATCCGG
The DNA here is from genome assembly GCF_017311325.1 of Ursus maritimus. NCBI lineage: Eukaryota > Metazoa > Chordata > Mammalia > Carnivora > Ursidae > Ursus > Ursus maritimus. The sequence goes on from NW_024423675.1 coordinate 55,333,044, forward strand.
GCCAGGTGCCAGGCATCTAGGGACCATCCTATAGCCCACAGCCTGCCAGACTCATTCAAAGGAGCCAAACCTAAAACATTCACTCTGCCTGCCTTGACTTTCCCACGGAAACCCCACTAAAGGCTGGACCTAGGATTTCCTCTCCTGCTTTTCCCCCCTGCTTTTGCCTCCTAACCAGACCTGGTGCTCCCCACGTGGCCTGAGTGGCATGGTGTCCCCCTTCTCTCGGGAAATGTGAGCAATAAATTCTTCTTTCAAGGGCATTGACCAAATTATGCAATCACTCCGTCTCTGCAAATAAAAATCCCAGTACAAAGAAGACAACGGGCCCTGAATCCAGTGCTGGTGTCCTTATAAGACACAGAAGGAGAGAAGACACAGAGACACACCCAGAGAAGAAGCCACACGAACGTGGAGGCGGAGACCAGAGTGATGCTCTCCCAGCCAAAGAGCACCTACCTGGAGCCACTGGAGCAGGACGGCTGGAGGGAGCACGGCCCCACCTGCCAACGCTCTCGAGTGAAGAGAGAAGAAATCTCTGTTTTTTTCAAGCCACCAAATGAGTGGCTATGTGTTGCAGGAGCCACAGGAAACTGATCTTACCCCCTACTGAGAGACACTTCCCGAAATTTTATCTTGTTTTTTCTTGTCTTAAAAGAGGGTATTCCCACCAGTTTTAGAGACTAAAAATCACCACCTTAAAGCATATCTGCCTTATTCCACAAAGAATTACTAACTGCAGAGAAAAGTCTCTCCACTGACATCGAGAAAGACTGTAATAAAACGCTTTCATCGCTTTCATCGGGGGAAGGGGAGGAGCTTCTAAAAGGTCTCTTTAGAAATGTGGTTTATATACACAATGGAACATTACTCAGCCATCAGAAAGGATGAATACCTACCATCTGCATAGAAGTGGATGGAACTGGAGGGGATTATGCTGAGTGAAATAAGTCAAGCAGAGAAAGACAATTATCATATGGTTTCACTTGCAAGTGGAATAAAAGAAATAGTGCAAAGGATCGTAAGGGAAGGGGGGAAGCTGAATGGGAAGAAATCAGAGAGGGAGACAAACCAGAGAAACTCTTCACTCTGGGAAACAAACCGAAGGTTGCTGAAGAAGAGGTGGGTGGGCGGACGGGGTAACTGGGTGATGGGCATTAAGGAGGGCACGTGATGCGATGAGCACTGGGTGTTACATGCAACTGATGAATCACTGAACATTACATCTGAAACTAATGACGTACTATATGTTGGCTAGTTGAATTTAAATTTTTTTTTAAGATTATTTATTTATTTGACAGAGAGACAGCCAGCCAGCGAGAGAGGGAACACAAGCAGGGGGAGTGGGAGAGGAAGCAGCAGGCTCCCAGTGGAGGAGCCTGATGTGGGGCTCAATCCCAGAACGCTGGGATCACGCCCTGAGCCGAAGGCAAGACACTTAACGACTGCGCCACCCAGACGCCCCAAAATTTAAAAAAATAAAATAAAATGCCTCTTCAGGAGTAGGAAGGGGTGAGAATGCACTTATTGAGAAAGATAGGGAGGCGGTTGACAGCATGAGGGTCCAGCTGAGGTTTGGAATTAAATAAAAATAATAATAATAATAAAGCGAAAATGTATTGAGCTGCTATTTGCCAAATATGTTAAACACCTTTTGGCCTTATCTCGTTCAGCCCTTCCAGTAATCTTATGAGCACTGTTATTATCCCCATTTATAGAGGAGGGGCATGAAGTGATACCAGTATACCCCGCTGAATACCCCAGCTGTGCCCATCAGTCAGGTGTAGAAGCAAAAACAGGGAAGACGGTAGGACTGGTTCACAGCTGTGCGTCTGCTGGTCGAGATGCAGGGGAAGGACAAGGACACAAAAACCCTAAGGGTTTATTTATTTACTCAACAGCACGCTAGTGCATGAAAAATCAGTTCAAGGGAAAACCGAGAGATCTAGAGTGGTACCATCCGTAGAACTTTCTGGGGTAATGGGAATGTTCTATAATGTATCCTGTTCAATACAGTAGCCCTTAGCCACGGGAGCCTGTTGTGCACTTGAAATGCGGTTAGTATGACCAAGGAACTGAATTTTTAAGTTTTATTTAAATTTAAAGAACCCTATGTGGTTAGTGGTGACTGTATTGGACAGCATATATGTATGGAATGCTGGAGAAGGAGCTAGAAGGGAGCTGAGAAATGGGAAATGGGTGGAGGGATGGGCTTGTCAGCCCCAAGAGCAGGTCTGATGGACGTGTGGGAGAGACAGCTGAGCGTTGTGTCGGAATTCGATATTGGTCTTTAAGATTTCAGAGGTGGGTAGTAGTTTCATGTGATTGCCAAGGTCCACACTGTATCGGGGGAGCAGATTACAGAGCAGAAGAGAAACAAAGGTGAAGATCACCTTGGTGTAGAGGAAATCAAAGAAGTGATAGGTTCAGGTGTGGCATGGGCTGTCCACACAGGGGAACTCATCCAGGACAGAGGCGGAAATGAACATGGAAAAGAAATCTGAGAACGACTGTCAACAGCATATGGCAACATGTTCTCTGTGGACAAAAGGAGAGAGGCAGGGCCGGAGGCTCAGCAGTGGGAAAAGGGGATATTGGCAGAAGGCGGCAAGAATAAACACCTGGAGTGAATAGTGGGGTGTGGGAGGACGTTATGGGTAGATCCGTGTCCCCCCACATTCCTACGTTGAAGTGCTAACCCCCAGTACTTCAGAATGTGACCTTCCTCGGAGACAGGGCCTTCACAGAGGTAATCAAAACAAAGTCATGAGAGTGGGCTCCAACCTAGTATGACTGTGTCCTCATAAGACCGGAAGTTTGGAGACAGACATGCGTAGAGGGAAGACCATGTGAAGAGACACAGAGAGGAGACAAGCATGTCCAAGCCAAGCAGAGAGGCCTGGAACAGATGCTTGCAGCCCTCGGAAGGAACCAATACCGCCCACATCTTGAGCCCCACCCGCTAGCCTCCCTCACTGTGAGACCATAAATTCCTGTTCTTTAAGCTGCCCAGTTTGTGATAATTTATTAAGTTAACCCCAACAAACTAATACAGAGGACCCACAGAGCAAGCTTCATTCTCTCAATCCCTGGAATTCCTCCAGAAACCGTGGGGCTGGCTCCTCGCCTTGTTCAAAGAATTACCTTGAGGCGAGTAATTGATCTGCTTCTCACACTTCGACCTTTTCCTTTTTTTCCCTCCTGGCAAATGAAGACTTGTGCGCTCCCGCCAGCGGTCTAATAATTCAGGGGGTGGGGAGGAGACACATCAAAGTGGCAGACCGCACACTGTCCCATATGCCGTCTAAGCCACGCTACCCTGGGGCCAGAGGAGTAAAGGCGGGCAGTTGCGTTTGGGGAGCGTTGACAATGTAGGGGGGCGGGGAGGGGGAATCTGTCCATTTGGCTAATAAGCATCTTGAGTACTGATGTCCAGGAAAACGCCTCTGGTGTTTTTATTCCCGGGACCCTGGCTGCCATGCTCTTTCCCCTCCACTTTCCCCCACCCCCACACTCCCTCTGAATCAACCATACTTTGTGTGGGTCTTTGGGCAAAGGGAATGTCGAAGGTCCAGATCCCTGGCAAAGGTTTCTCCTCTCCCCAGTCCTGACCTCTCTTCCATTCTTTGACTTGACTGAGAGACCCTGAGAGCTCGAAGACCACTTTCAGATCTCAGAGGAAGACATCATAACAGGGGCGGCTGTTGGAACACGATGCCATCCGCTCTAGGTGAAAGCAGGAATATCTAAAATCTGTATCAATATAGCACCAGGAAACACACTTCAGTCTGACATCACAGCGTAGCATCTACTTAGACCTTTCTTCTTTCATTGATTTTTCTACGGTTAACACGGACCATCAAGGAGTTACTGGAAAATTGATAAAAGGGAATTAAACTACACTTGGAAAATGTGAAGTTACACTGTAAACTGTAAATCACCTTTCTCAGCTGAGGTTACTCTTCATCCTCTGTCCCTCTCATTTCTCAACTGTCATTGAGCACAGCAGAGCGTTGACCTCTGTGTTCTCTCATCAACCATTCAGCCATGGATACCAAGAGGGCTGAAGGAGCCTATTTGCAGGAGAGTCAGAAAGGCTTTGTGAGTTTATCTGCTTTGATAAAACCCTTTGCGGGATGAGGGAGGGGATAGCTAGCTAGATATAAATGCTCTGGCGCAAGGATTTTACATATATATATATATAATATGTATATAATATATAATATATATAATATATAGTATATATAATATACATATTATATATATAATATATATGTAATATGTATGTATATAATGTATGTATATATATGTAATAAATGTATATAATATATATACAAATACTGACCAGGGCTCAGCAACCTGTTTCTGTAATGTATGTTTTACAAGCCACCTACTGTGTCTGCTGCATATTCTTTGTTTTTATTATAACCCTTATAAATGTGATGACCATTCCTAGCTCTCCTGACCGGTGCAACTACAGCGTCTGGCTCTCAGCCCGTGTTTGCTAAAGCATGAATACATGGATGGGAAGGGATGAATCTTTTTTTAAGATTTTAATGACTTTTGAAAATCATTTTGAGTAGTGGCATATTTAGGCATAAAGAATGGTAAATGAGAAAGATAATAACTTACGTATATAAATGCTTTTAATAGTCATAAAGTCCTTTTGTACATGATTTAATCTGATGCATCGTTGAGAGAGAAACTCAGCCCAAGCTTCTTGCTTAAGTTCATGGGGCTAGTGATTGGCTGCTTAGAACTCAGATGTCCTTGCTCCTGTTGGGCTTCGAGCCCCCTCTGCTTTCAACAAGCAGGTTTTGATGAAACCCAGTCCTTCTTCATATACTCAACCCAGTTTATTATGAAAGAAATTTCAGTGAGGAGGGAAAGGCCATATTTCTCTTTGAAAATGACAAAAAGATACATGTGAAAACAAGAAAGTAAAATTCCAGTTTGTCTCGGGAAAGTTCCTGGTCAGGAAATAGAGAGGGCCCCACCCTTAGGAGTTTAGGGCCTTGGGAATTATTGCAATTATGGCCCAAAGGGAAAGGGAGGCAGTACTGGGGCTGAACACCTGGTTCTTGATGCTGTGCTTTGCTTCAGGGATTTTGAATCTTCTGCAATTAAATAAGGTCAAGCTTTACGCATCAAATAGGCATCAGGTGCCTAGTGAGTAGCTAGTAATACATTTAACATGCAAAATTCAAAAGATACAAAAGAATTTGCAGCCAAAAGTCAAATAGTTTCCTCCAAAAAGTTAATAGTTTCCTCCAAAAAAAATTCATGTCCACCTGGAACCTAGGTGTGTAACCTTATTTGGAAATAGGGTCTTTGCAGATCTAATCGAGTTAAGACGAGGTCATGCTGGATTAGGGTGCTCTCTAATCCAATATAACTGGTGTTCTTATAAGAAAAGGAAAATTTGGACACAGACACCCGGGAAGAACAGCATGTGATGATGAAGGCAAAGGTCAGATCAGAGTAACACACCTGCCAGCCAAGAAATGCCAGGATCCAACGCCAGCAGCCACCAGAGCTGGGAAGAGGCAAAGAAGAATCCCACCCTAGAACCTTCAGAGAGACCCCAGCACCATTGATACATTGATTTCTAGAGGCCCAAAATCTGAAATCAAGGTGTGGCAATCCATGCTCTCTCTGAAAGCACTAGGGGAGGATCCCTCCTGCCTCCTCTCACCTCTGATGGTGTCATCAGTCCTTGGTGGTCCTTGGCTTAAAGCCACACAACCCCAGTCTCTGCCTCCACTGTCACACGAGGTTCTCCCTGTGTCCATCTCTGTGCTTTCCCCCCCTTTTTATATGAACACCACCCTAGTCCAGTATGATCTCACCTTAACTAATCATAACAACAACAGCCCTATTTCCAAATAAGGTCACACTCTGAGGTTCTGGGAAGGGATAAATTTAGTAGCAAAACTAGTCAACCCAGTACAGATGGTAACTGTCACGCAGAAGGAGAGATCCCCAAAGTAGGGTGTGTAGAGTGAGAACAAGTCTGAATACAGAGCCCTGGGAAAGTCCCTCAGGTAAGTGGAGGGTGAAGGATGTGGAGCCCACACAGAGACCTGAGGAAGGGCAGGAGGAGGAACAAGAGGCAGTGGTGTTCAGGAAACCAGAGATATCGAGGAACTTGAAGGGGTTGACCTCAGTCAGAGCAATTTCTGTGGAGTGACAGGCAGAAAACAGATGAGAGTGGGTTGAGGAGCAAACAGAAGACATGGAAGACCAAGAGGCAACGAACGAACATGTAGCTCCAAAGGGAAAGAGAAAATCCGAGCAATACCCAGAGCGCTGTGCGGGGGTCCACTTGGTAGTCTGAGCAGAAACATCAAGTAGAGAAGGAGAGGCGAGAGATGGGGGAAAGGTTTCTTTCATAGACTGGAATTCTGCAGGAAACAGGAGGAGATTCCAAACACAGGTGGAAGAATGAACATCATACAGAGAAGACGGCACCTCCTCTCCTGAAGTGGGGGTGGGAGGGATGAATGTGGAGATGAGTCACTGTGCGGTGGGTGGGGTGGATGATGGGTGGCAAGAAGCTGCGAAAGCCCCTGCTTTTTGGCCTCTGTTTTCTCTCTGACATGGGAGGCCAGGTCAGCCATTGACAGGGAAAGGATTGAAGTGGAATGAGATTTGTCAGAGAGGGAAAGCCTTGGAAGAAAGGACAGGACGGTGGGGGCAGAATATCATTTCACCATTGATATCAGGGTCTTCTCGTTCCAATTTTGCGTGTGTTGTTGATAGCCTAGAATCTGTGCTGATATTTTTGTTTCTGTGAAATCGTTCCTGTACCAGGTTGCCAAACGTGCTCGCAAGTGAGGACTTCAGGGGGTCCAGTAGAGTGTGTTGTCCCATGTCTCTGGCTGAGAGGTCAAGTCAAGGGAAACATGGCATCTCCTCTTCCTACACCCCCTTCCCACAGAGCAACCAGGACACTTAATGCCTTGGGTATCTCAGACACCAGGCCTGCACGTGACCCACGCAGGAAGTGCCAAAGGCAAGGAAAAGTGCGCTTGGTCAGGCCCTTTAGGGGGCTGATGGAACTTCTAAACCTGAGCGACCAGTTTGACTTGTGAGGTTTTTTTGTAAATTCACTTTATTCTAAACTTAAATGCAAAAATATTGTTTTGCAGTTTGTAACACACACTGAGTTTTTATAGCAATGTTACCCACATCTTATTTGAACTCCAACACACATCTGTAAATTCCTGATACTATCCTCATTGGAAAGCTGAAAAAAATGAAGCTTCAGGAATTCTATTAAATTGCCCAAAGTCAAATGAGGATTGATGGGAAAACTGGGATAAGGGCCCAGCTCTTCCAACCCAACACACTTTCTTTAGATAGCCAGGGTGGGTCTCCGCCATCTCAGGCCTCCTGGGCAAAATAAAATGGAGTCTCAAGTTTCATCCTTTATCTTCGGTCCTTGTCCCAGCCTCCTCCCCCTTTTCCCCTCTCCTCCCCTCACCCTACGCCTCCCTATTCCCCACCCCTCCACACCCTCACCACTTTCCTTCCTTCCCTCCCCTTCTCCTCCCCACCCATCCCCTCCCCCACCATTTTCCCTCCTCCTCCCCTTCTCTCCAACTTCCTCTTCCCCTCTCCCTCTTCCCCCCTCCTCCTCCGCTCCTTCCCCCTTTGCCTCCCCCGCCCCTCTTCCTTTCCTTCTTGGATTCACGGAACTGATGTTTGATGAATGGCCGCCATCTGCCAGGCCTGTGCTAGGCTAGGGACACAGTGGTGACCGCGGCAGGCACTCCTTATCCGGCTGCGTGGATCTCAGGGCGCCAGCAGAGCTCTGTGCGCTCAGGCCTGAGACCACATGAGCGCAGGGGACCAAGAGGGCATCAGGCAGTGCAGCCAACCCGGACCTGGATGGGCAGGAAAGTCTCCCCCAAGAAGGCACATCTGGACTGAAGGGTAAACAGGGAGTGTCAGCCAGGGGCAGGAAGAGTTCTATGCAGCCACAGACATGCGCGCGCTCACAAACACACACACACACACACAAACGCACGCACGCACTCAGGGTCCCACACCCCTCAGGTCAGGATCTCCATGGTTTCTCACCAGCCTCTCCCGCAGGCAGCTCCCGTCCTAGATGCGGCCCGCCAGCCGCCAGCTGTCACCCAGAGCAGGACACGACCGAAAGACCAGCGAGCTGGGGCTGCAGCACCTGTGGGGTTGGGTTCAAGCCTCCTGTCTCTCCGCCCCGTCGGGGAGCAGCAAGAGGCCTGGGAGAGCCGCCTCCTTGTCCAGAGCCGGACCGCACGGCCCAGGAAAGGGCCTGGCAGAGCGGCACCCAGCTGACCCGGAGGAGACGAGCTGGCTGACGCACATTGGCTTGAAGACGGCCTGTTCGGCTCCTGCGGAGGGGAGTTGGGGAGCAGCCCGGGGTAAGCAGAGCTCCCCCAAGGAAGGGCTTTTACAAGTCAGAGAGGTACACTCCGCAGACGCTCAGGATCGCTCATCTGCTTTGATCACCAGCCCGCACTTGGCACTTGGTGAACGTTCCTCGCCAGCTGGAAAGCACCTCCCCCGCAAAGTCCATTATTTTTAATGTTTTATTTGTTTTAGGGGTACAGGTCTGTGATTCATCAGCCTCATACAATAGCCAGTGCTCATTACAACATATACCCTCCCCAACGTCCATCACCCGGTGACCCCATCCCTGCACTCCCCGAAGAGAGCCCACTGAAATGAAATTCAGTCAACAGCAAATGGGGGTATTTGGGCAAACTCGACTCAAACATAGTATTCTCTACTTTGCTCATCCACTAAATGGAGCTTCTACTATGAAAATTACTCTCGTTCTTGGTATGAAAATAGAGCACAACTCCTGCTGATCAGTAACTACTGACTGGCAGTGAGTGGCAGGGAACGTCAGGGGCCCCCAAAAGAAATGTCCAAACCAGCTTCCTTTAATCTTTGGAAAATCTCAAATGAAGAGGGTCCTCTGTGTTCTCTACGTTGGTCTCCCCATGATGCTTGGTCTCTCCTGCTGTATTTCTATTTCTGTGTCCCCAGTTGATTGCCAGGATTGCTCTGGTTGGGACAGAACTTGAGAGTGGCTGTTATCCAAACCTCAAGCTGTTTCCAGCTGGCCCTGACCCTCCAGATGTTTCTCTACAACAGCTGAACAGAGGTAGGAGATTGGCCTGCACACCGTGCTACAGAGGCTCCTGACGAGACTGCTGGTCTCCTTCACGTGCTTGTGACCTGCCATGAAGGTCCCCGGTAAAAGCCGCAGCCCTTGGACCAAACTGTCTGTTGGTAGTAATATTTACTGAGCACTTACTATGTACCAGGCACAGTTATTCATCCCATATCACCGATGCAGAGACTGAAGCACAGGGAGCTTAAGTAACTTGTCCAGAATGCAGCAGGCGGGGACATAATGGCGGTCGGGCAGCAGAGGCGCCATGATTAACCGCTGGGTCTCATAGCTCTTGTCCAAGTCTTGTCTTTATTGCTATTGTGGCCCTTTTGAAAAAATGCTTAACACTTGAAAGGTGTCCAAAGTCACTGAGATGCTGCGGGGACATCCTCCTTGAAGCGAGGATGCTTTGAGAAGAATGGTTCCCCCTGCAAAGGGAGCTGGGTGAGGACGGGCTCCTCTATCTCTGTGCCCAGCACGCACCAGGCTAGTGCTCGGTCAGGATTTGCTGAATGAACTTTGGGGAGTCATTAGCGGGGTCGCATACATTGTTTTGGAGACAAACTTTTGTTGAGTGATTGTCTTGGCCTCCTAGTAGACACGTTAGGCCCTAAATGTAGTCAACAAAACCTAAAGGCACTTCCAGGCTCCTGGGAGGAGAGATACACCAGTAAACAGGTGACTACAAAAAATACTGCTGCAGTGGGGTGTGTGGAGCCCTGGTGGGATGACCTCACCCCGTTGGGGTGGAAGTGGTCAAGAGAGGCTTCACAAGGAAGTAATATCTCAGTTGAGGCCAGAAGGATGGGCGTGAGCTGTGCCCTGGAGTTGAGAGAGAACCAGGCACATGATGGAATTTCGAGTAGCACAGGGAGCCTGGGGTCTTTAGTAGGAGCTCAGGCTGGGGTCCCAGGAGGAAAGTCTTCAGAGGAGGTTGGAGGTAAGGAGGGCCAGCTCCCAGAGAGCCCCCACACAGGGAGGCGTCCATCCAGCTGGTGGCGGCATGCCTATCTCTCGGCGTAACTATTCATGGTGTCCCCTTCGCTCACTGAAGTATCCCAACTTGGATAATCAATTCCAGGAGCATCCCGGGTATGTTCTCCAGACTAAGTGTGTGGGCTTTATCCACCCAGCTGCAGCAGCATGAAGAGGACCCAGTTGAGAACTATGGAGATGATCAACTAAGCAGATTCAGCTGTGAGCAGGTGTGAGGGGAGCTCTAGGGGTCCAGCGGGTCCAGCAAGTGCCTGGAAGCCGGCTATGGGTGTTCTCCATGCAAATCACTTGGGGACTTTTTTGTAATGCAGAGTCACCCTAATTGAGACTCTCACACTCAGTGTCTGTGTGAGCAGCAGGTCATTTTCCTGAACTGACAGGCGCTGAGCAAGCGGGGAGGGGTGGAGTGGGAGAGCAGCTTTGCTCTGGGGCTGGGGCTGCAGAAGGCTGTCAGCTCCTGGAGGGTGGGAGAGAACCGAACCTAAGAGCCATAAAAAACTCAACAGCAGCTTCCGAAAGGCACCTGGGGCTGCCCGTCCTACCAAATGTCTTGTACCAAGAGAAAGCAACAAACTAGCAGAGAAAGAACACCAGGAAGGAGAAGGGCGACCAGAGCCAGGACTCTGCGGGGAGCACGGGGCATTTGGTCGGGCAGGGCAGGAAGTGACCATCCAGGAGTGTTGTCCCGACGCAGGATGTCCCCTCACATGCCATCTGTCCAGGGCCTCCTGCGTCCTGTGCAAGCTGGGGAGCGCCCCCCGCCCCCTGCCAGCCTGGGTCGGGCTGCAAATAGAGTTCGGATCTCTGGGTTCTTCAGGGTGCATTCTGGGGGGAGCAGAAAAGAATGAAGGGGGGGGAAAGGAAGAAAGAAAAAAGACTAGTTCACATGCAGTACTGTTAGTCAATGTGGGCGGGAAAGAGAAAGCCGGGTGAGGGCCCCCCACCTGGGGACAGGGTCTGGAAAGGGCACTCTGGGAAAGCCACCTCCTCCAGGCTGAGCTGAGCGTTGCCTCCCTCGTTCTGGCAAGAGCCGCTTGTCCCCCCACCCGTCGGCACAAGGAGGATGTTTGCTGGCAGCTCGCTTTTATGGACACTAACTCTTGGACACGAGGTGCGTGCGTTTCGGCTCTCCCTCGCATGCCGTGTAACTGCCTCTTACACAACCGTTGGAATTCTCAGGACCCTCACTCCCATTCTAAAATGCGGAGCCCGAAAAGCCTGGAGGGTCCGATCTGCTCTGTGCTCCTGGTTCTTATCTGCCAGACTTTTAATATTGTGTTTAGGACACTGCTGCTTGTGTTCAATTTATGGCTCGTGGGGAGCAGCCAGTCCTTCTCAGCAATATATAAACTGGAAACATTCTTCCCTATTTTGTATCTGGGTAGTTGTTCACTTAATTGAACTGCTTTTTGTCAAATGGTATTCCAGACTTTCCCCCACTGTGTTCCTCAGAGCAGGAGTACTGTCAGATGTTCCTGTCGTGGTGATCAAATAACGTGGGAGGGAAAATGTCATCCCACGTGACTCTTGGAGATTTGCCATGTGTTACCATGCAGAAGGTTCTGACAAGTCCTGCAGTTGTCTAGGTTAGCATTCCCCTGCTTCCTAGCTTGCTCCTGGCCCGGCATCATTCTGACCTCCCAGGAGTGAAGGCTCCCCTGGTGCTGGATTGACCTCTTCCCATGCCCGTTTTCCTAAATCCTCCACGGAAAGATAACGTTTCCCACTGTGTGGCTGATGACAAGTTTCAGGGGTTTTGTTTCCTCCAGATGAAATAAATGCCTTTCATTGCTTTTGTTGTTGTTGTTGTTGTTACAAATACTTTGCACTATTATTATAAATTACACCTCAATTACAGACAACTGAGAAAAGCAGAAGAACCTAAAACACCCACTCTCTCAAGAAAACCACTGTTGACATTCCATTCTAGATTTTTCTATGTATTCATACATAATATATAGACTTATGTATTTTTTAAATGAGATCATACCATAATGTATTTTTCTACAAGTCAATGGCAGTATCTTTCCACATCAGTAGCCACATTTCTGTAATGTTATTTTAATGGCTACATGGGATTCTCTAAATGGCTGCCCCATAATTTATTTAACTGATCCCCTATGGGGAGACATTCAGATTGTTTCCAACTTTCCCCGCACTGCACTCTGATGAACATATTTAAATTTTTCCATGTTTTCTTATGTATTTCAGGAGAGACTCTCAGAAGTTGATTTATAATATTTATTTTAACGCGGCACAGACACTGGTGTACCCGGAAGGTGCATGGTCCTCGTGATGGTTCCACTAGCTTCCAGCAGCTACTGCAACAAATTGCCACACACCTGGAGGCTTAGAGCAGCAGAAGTTTACTACCTCAGTTTTGGAGGCCAGAAGTCTGAAATCACGGGCTCAGCAGGGCCACACTCCCTCTGAAGGCTCTAGAACAGAATCCATTCCTTGCCTTTTCCAGCCTCTGGGGATCAGGCAGTCCTCGGCTGCTGGCTACAGACCTCACATCACTGCGTCTGTCTTCGCGTGGCTTTCTCCCCTTCTCTCCGAGTCCGCGTCTTCTCTTCTGTTACAAGGACACTTGTTATTGGATTTAGGGCCTACCCAGATAATCCAGGATGATTTCAGCTCAAGAGTCTTTTTTTTTTCTTTAAAATTTTATTTATTTATTTGTCAGAGAGAGAGAGAAAGAGAGCACAAGCAGGGGGAGCAACAGGCAGAGGGAGAAGCAGACCCCCACTGAGCAAGGAGCCCAATGCGGGAATCGATCCCAGGACCCTGAGATCATGACCTGAGCCGAAGGCAGATGCTTAAGCGACTGAGCCACCCAGGTGTCCCCTTGAGATTCTTAATTACATCTGCCAAGAACCCTTTTTCCAAATAAAGTCACATTACAAGTTGCAGGAGTGAAGGCAAGGGCATGTCTTCTGGGGGACCCCTATTCAACCTGCTGTAATGTTCTTCCAGACCACGAGGCGTGGTTTTCATTGGTACACACACATCTACATACGTCAGCAGTGGACTGTCTTTTCAAGTGCGAGCTTATGTGGGAGCCCACGACGCAGAGGGATGACGTTGAGCTGTGAGGCTGGGCGCCAGGAGACCGGCAGGCAGGAGCGCGCACTAGGTCAAGGCCACAGGGGGTCGTAGGGACTCCAGCCCTCGAGCCCCTGCTGTCTCTTTAAAGAGGTCAGAGGGAGGCCCAAGTTATACTTGCTGTCCTGCGGGGGGGGGGGACCACACAGGACACACTTCTCCTAACCCTCCCTTTCCAGATCAGAGGCTGCGTCTACAGGGGCCCTGTTTGCTTCACCACGAGGAGAATCAGGCACCCAGACAAGGTCTGCACATGATCCGTCGGGCTCGTGTGGGAATCACATGGAGGTCCTGATTTACGGGTTTTTAAAAAGCAAATCACTCACATGTCTCAGCAGAAGTCCTCAAAGGACATTCCTGAGTTTCAGTGGGAGGAAAAATGAGCCGCTTTATGAGCTCTTTCAGCATGTTTCTGGACTGTTGAAGGTTTCAGTCTGCTGCAGTGTTACAACCTTATCTAGAAACTGGGCCTAAGCGTCAAACATAGGCTGTCCCTGAACTCACAAACGGCCGTGTTCCAAAAGTTCGTTTCTAGGTGAGTTATTTGCAACTCCCAGTGCCGTTTTCCAGATATTCTGGGCCAGGGTTCCCAAAGTCTATGGATTCTTACTGTAAGCAAGAGGAGCCCCGCCCTTGACCCTGGCCTCACAGAGCTTCCAAACTCTGAGCCCAGGGCTGTCCCAGGCCCGAAAGCAGTATCGGAAGGGGAAGGAGAAACACGTTGTAGGATCTCCCAGGGCTTCAGCAGCCATGGCATTGTTGGGGAGGCACCCTGGACGAGAGGGTCAGGGGATAGGGCTGTCCCCCCGGGGGGGAGGGGCACCGGAGGTGCAGAGAGCTGCAGGTATGTCCTGCAAGGCCAGCCTCCCTGTGTTGTTGCTCCCTGATTAGTAAGGATTCAGAGGCTTCGAATGGATTTTCAAGGTGTTGTCACAAGGACCACAAACTAGGTGACTTAAAACCATAGGATTTTCTTCTCTTCCAGTTCTGAAGCCTGACAGATTGAGAGCAAGGCAGCGGCAGAGTCATGCTCTCTCTCAGGCTTCTCAATGGTGCCTGCCGTGCTTGGCATTCCTTGGCTCAGGGTGGCTGCCCTCTGATCTCTGTCTTGGTTTCCCAGGCCTGGCTTCCTTCCGTGGGCCTGTGTCTCCACGTGACGTCCTCCTTGTTTGTCTCTGGTCCCTTCTTACAAGGACAGCAGTCATATTGGATGATGTTTCACCCTAATGACCTCCTCTTCATGCGAATACAGCTGCAAAGACCCTATTTCCAAATAAAATCACATTCTGGAGACCAGCAGTTAGGACTTCAGCACAACTTTTGGGGGGGACACAATTCAATCCATAACAGAGGCATACAACTCCATCCCACCCAAAATAGAAATATAATCTACGATGACTGTAACACATAACCATAGGGCTTCTGCTTAAATACTGCCCGTGACGGGCAGGAAATCCATTCTATTTTCAAGATAATCGTGGTCATGAGCTACCTCCTTCCTTAATAGGATCCAAAATCTAGATTTTTCCACCTATTGAGTCCAGTTTTCCCTTACGAAGCTACATAGAATACTTCTAACTTTTGACAAAATCCTTTCCTATATACGAAGCCCTCCCGGTTACCCTCCAAATATTTTCTTAAAGCTAAATTCTCCAGCTCCTCCTATGACATGGTTTTAAGCCCTTCTTAGGATCCTAGCCACTGAACTTGGTACCCGGTCACTGGTCTAGACCCATCCGAAGTGGCTTCCAAGACCGAATGCACACAATACAGGTGTGGTCTGACAGATTCGGCAATCAGTGGGTTCATTTGTGTCCTGGGATCTGAGTATTGCACATCTATTGAAACCTAAAGTTGTGTTGAGATTTCTCTTTTGTTCTGGTTGGGTTTGGTTTATGTTTGCTTGTTTGTTTTGTGATGGCCATGGAGCTTAGCGGCCAAGCTAGGCTGTTGAGGAAAATCAAGTTTGCAGTCAGCTGAAATCTCTGCTCTTTCACAACGATCTTCTTACGGCACACCTTCCGCACATTACTGTACGGTTTCCTTTTGGACCTTCTGTGTACTGACTCCTATTACACTTTATCTATCGCCCTTGGTCCTCCTGCAACACATCTAGGCTCTTGTGAATCTCAATCCATCATTCCTGCATTGGTCGTCCAACCCAACTCTGGTCATCTGCCCTCCGACGGGAAAAGAAGAGGGGACAAGACAACCAACATTTATAATATTTAGAAGACCCTATTAAGCTGGACTAGTTATTTCTAATTTTTTCATTGACGTCAACACACAGAAAAGTGCACAAACCTAAATATACAGGTCAATGAATTCTCACCAGCAAATGCCTGTGTAACCACCCATGTCAAGAAAGAGAACATTAAGCTGAGAATGTTTTAATAAGCATTTTTTCAAAATCCTCAGACCTATTTGGTAATTATTTTTAAAGCTGGTTCACCAATGATAAAAGACTCAGAAAAGTGAAGTGATCTGCCTAGCATCCCTTAGCCAGGAAGTAACAATGCACAGAATGACCTCCCCACAAAGGGCTCGTCCCACCTGCTGACACTGGACTTGAAAGATGAGAGAGACGGCCAGTACCCAGATGAGGCAGGTAGAAGGGCATTCCGAAGGGGCACCTGGATGGCTCAGTCGGTTAAGAATCTGCCTTCGGCTCAGGTCATGATCCCAGGGTCCTGGGATGGAGTACTGTGTCGGGCTCCCTGCTCAACGGGGAGTCTGCTTCTCCCTCTCCCTCTGCCACTCCCCCTGCCTGTGCTCTCTCTCTCTCTCTCTCTGACAAATAAATAAATAAAATCTTAAAAAAGAAGAAGGAGGAGAAGGGCATCCTGAGCAGGACAAACCAGGAGAACGAAGGCCGGCAGGCAGGAGGCGTGAGTTCAGGGTTCCTAGAGCACAGGATCCTGGCAGAAGAATGAGAGGAAACCAGGCCAGAGGTGGCGGATAGGCTCACAGATCTGCACAGCATTCTGGAAAAGTCACTGCAGCTTTTGAGAACACTGCTTTAGGATAAAATAATTCATTGTAAAGAACTCTGTCCCACCAGGTTACAGGTTTTTCAAACTCCTACTGCGTAATCAGGGTTTCTGGAAGTCTTGGAAAATTGAGATTCAGCACTTCAGGGGATCAGGGGGCAGAAGGAAATGATGGGCTAAGCCCTTAGGAGGCTGGCCCAAGGGGCTGCCTAAAGACCTAGAGAGGCTGGCTGCAAGGTCCAAGCCGTCTGCCAGGAGCATCCCTGTTACAGCTGAAAATACCACGCGCCATTCAAGTCTTTCAGGTAAATGAGTAAAGTGGTTCTCGCAGAATAAAATGTTAACCTCGAGCTAAGTAACTTCAAAGTATTATCGATAGACTGACTGGCTAAACAACCAAGATTTATTCTAGCGTGTGTGGATAAAACCAAACAAAATGGGCTAGAAGATTCCCACAGTTGACGTGGGGCGTCTGACCATTTCTCCGTGGGCTAGTGTGGAGATTAGTCATTTTTTATAGACTAGGGAACTGCTTTCACAAGGAAAGCAATAAATGGACTTTTCTTTGGCGATCCAAAAGTAGAGATCAGCGACACAATTGTTTTATTTTTAACAGTTTTACAAACTGTGGGAATAGGTTGAGACCAACCAAATGAGAAGAGGCAAAAGCCATTGACTCAGAGGTTGCTCTGACTCAGTCACTGTCACTTGTGTTTGGCCGAGACTCAACGGCAGACAGAGAGGTGGGCAAGCTTCGGGCACACCCCGACGAAGGCTGTTGGCGTGGGAAGCTGTGGGCAGCTAACCCGAAGAGGGGCGTTCTATGCCATTGGTGAAGGGGGCATATTTGGCTTTCTCTGGTTGGTTCCAAGTTGGAAACAGGATGAAAATTAAGAAAGCTGTCAGTTATTAATCAAGTCCTGGCCATTCGGGTCTTGTTTTTATGGAAGTTATTACTTAGCTTCTTGGATTGTTACTAGAGATAGCAGTTGATTTCCTACAAGTCTGACTTCCAGCCAGCTAGTTTCCTGGGCTGTTCACTGTAGATCTAGGACTGGTTTCCCTGGCAGGTTACTACAAGTTTTGGAGCAGTGTTCTAGTTTTATAGATAGTCTGGCCATCATCTGTTTGTATATCCAATCTCTTGCAATGAACTAGGTGAAGAAATAAACTTTGAAAAATGAGAGTGAGCAAGGCCATAAAAGCAGAGGCGTGGGGTGGGGAGAGACCTGGGGGATGATGGATGGGAACGGTCTTAGAGAAGTGAGAACACAGCTTTTTAAAAGAAGAGCCAATAACGCATGTGACCGGAGCACAGGAGGGGAGGTGATTGGTGAGGATAACAGGAAGATGGTCTGGCTCATGAAGGGCCTTGAATACAAGTCGGAAGAGTTAATCATTGATGCTGAAGACAGTAGGGAAGCCCCCAAAACTTGCAAACAGCCTAACAGAGAGTCCAATGTGTGATGCTAAAAGGTAAGTCTAGAGATAAACCTAAAGCCCCAATCTCGTCATATTATTATTCCCCCGCTTAAAACCATCTGGAATGTTCTCTTCCTCCAGCCCTTCTCTGTCTGATAAACTCATCTTCATCCCAAATTCAGCATCACGTCTTCTGGGCAGCTCTCTGAAACCTTCTAAGGTTGAGTTCATCACTCCCTCTTTGAGGACCTTGGGGTGCTTCCTAGTCTCCTAAACATAGCACTTAGCTCAGGAGTGGGATTCGGTTTCCTGGATTATGTCCCTCACCAAGGCGTTGCCCTGAGAGGATGATTCTGCTTTATTCATCTTTGTACGTCTGCTGATTGGCAAAGTGCCTGGAAAAAATAGACATTTAAATGCATGTGTTGTCGGAGCTGTCAGCTGGGTAGAGGACGACCTGGCGAATGAAGACATGGGATGCAGAGGTGGGGCCGGAAGTGCTGGGGGCTGTGGGAATGGAGATATTGGCGGAGGGATGGGGGAGGGGCGCTTTAAATGCAAATCCTGGGGCCACGTCTAGAGCTACTGACTCAGAATCTCCAGGAATGGGACCTCAAATCTGAATTCATTGACACTTTCCTCAGGTGATTCTGACACTCAGCCGAGTTTGGGAAGCACTGACAGAGGCAGCACCGTGGACAATATCTGGATAGTTCACAGAAGGCAGGGATAAAGAAAAAGAGTTGTCTAGGCCTGAGAATTGATCATCAAGGAAGGTGGAAACGCCATCCGGACAGCGAGTCCTGGAGAAGGCGGTCAGGTGCTTTCACACAAGCTGGGCGTGCGGGGCCTTCCTGAACCCGGATGAAGATGTCACTTTGGCAGCTGGAGACTGGACCTGATGCTCGCCAGTCTGCTCCTTATAACCTTGAGAATTTAACGTTTGTGTACAAAAAAAATCAAGCTTCCATAATCACTCTGCCCTCTGTAGTTTAGCAGAGAGAAGCAAAAATGGCATTTACTTTCTATAATTGATTTAGGCAAGTAATTAGTAGCGATAATGTAGAAATAGCTACCTATATCGAATGTGCTCCCTGTAGTCCTAGAGTGAATCAGTGTTTGCATAGCTGCGTATTTATCAGAGTTACGCAAATGCCTTAAAAGAAATTAAAAGAAAGATACCTTTGCTAAAATAGGAACTTTAAAAATGACCAATTTTCAACTCTTGCAAATGTTACTAATTGACTTGAAAGTGTGTACAAATAAATCCTGGCTTCATAAATGGATCCTAGACACTCCACACACACCCCAAAAGGACAAAACCATGTATGCAAAACATCTGACCTAATCAATTTTCAGATTAATCTGAAATTACTATTTGAATTCGGATTTCATAAATGTCATGGATCGTTGCATGGGCGCGCAGATAGAAACCTGATCTACTAAATGACATAAAATAGAGAACAGTAATTTCTCCAGTGAATATGAACAAGTTCTGGAACCCATCTGGGTAATTTACATAAAAGTTGGATTTTCCTCCCTTATCTTTTTCTAGGGGACATCTGCAGTATGGTCTGTTCGGCTCCCCTGTCCTCATCTATGTGGTCACCACAGTAAGTCCCTTGTTTTTTCGGGAGTCCATCCCACTGGCCCAAATTTATTGTCCATCCCCTGGCACCCCCATGGGCTGTTAGCTTTCTCCTGCAGCATGCCTGCCCCTAGTGCCAGGAAGCTTAAAGGTGTGACTTGGGAACTGACAGTAGCCACATAATGTACCATTAGGAGAACTCCTCTCAACAGAGAATGAAGCCCAAAGAAGAGAATGGGAGAAATCCTGACTCACTCTAGCCCTTGTTCTGGTAGTTTCTGCGGCCGAGCTGGAACGCTCCCCTCTCACACTCTGATTGGTTCATTCTTCTTTTGACTCTGTCATCCAAGAATTCCTTTCAGCCTAATCTAGAGGAAGATGGGTTTCTAGTCTCTTGAAACCAGAAGTAATAATGCACAATTTCATACAAATGTACTGTCCAGCTCACCCTCTGAGATCCTAACTTTCTTTAGAGACAAACAGCTGGGACAGGACTCAGTGGGATGAGATGATCTTGGGTTGCTCTGGGTCTCTCCAAAAGATGTCCTGAAGGCCTAACTCCCACTCCCTCGGCATTTGACATTCTCTGGAAATGGGGTCACTGTAGATGTAATTAGTTAAGATGAGGACATATGGAAGTAAGAGAACCCTTAATCAGATGTGGATGGGGTTCCCATAAGAAGAGGAGAAGACACACAGAGACAGAGATGCTAGAGGGAGGAGCTGCTGGGTGACGACAGGGGGCAGCGGGGAGAGCCAGGCATCTAGAACTCCAAGGAATGCCAAGGATTGCTGGTTGTCCCCAAGGAATGCCAAGGATTGCTGGTTGTCCCCAAGAAATGCCAAGGATTGCTGTTGTCCCCAAGGAATGCCAAGGATTGCTGGTTGTCCCCAGAAGGTAGAGGAGACGCAAGGAAGGATTCTTCCCCCACAGGCCCCACAGGGAGCATGGCCGAAATTTTAATTTCCAAATTCTTTTTTTTTTTAAGATTTTATTTATTTATTTGACAGAGAGAGACAGCCAGCAAGAGAAGGAACACAAGCAGGGGGAGTGGGAGAGGAAGAAACAGGCTTCCAGTGAAGGAGCCTGATGTGGGGCTCGATCCTGTAATGCTGGGATCATGCCCTGCGCCGAAGGCAGACGCTTAACAACTGAGCCACCCAGGCGCCCCTTAATTTCCAAATTCTTGCCTCCCGCACTGGGAGACAATACATTTCGGTTATTTTAAGTCCCCCTCCCCCAGTTTGTGGTACTCTGTTTGGCAGCCCTAGGAAACAAGTAGCCTCTAGGATACTTTCTACCTAGAAATTGCAGGGCTTCGGTGGGGTTGAGAAGGTACAAAAAATACCAAGCTCTTTTCTTCCTGTGTTTAGGAAATGAACACCTAGATCACAGGGGCTGGAGGGATCCATCTGCAAAAGGAAGCACGACTGAGGGGACAGAGACCTTGTCTACGATGCTTCATACCCTGTAGGTGTCAACAGAGTTTGGAGATGGACGCTTGGCGAGGGGAGCTCTTCAGACCGGACATGGAGCAGACCCTCAGAGAGGGTTATTCTCCGAGCTGGGTTATACAAGGAACAGAAAAAACTATATCCAAGAGGTTGGCGATGAACTTCCCCGCCTTGAGCTTTTCCCGTCAACCCCACACCCCAGCTCCGTAGTGCTTGCTTCCACTCCTTCTTCCGATTTTTGCCGAAGCACCAGAATATGAAGGTCTCTTCTCTAAGAAACATTTATTCAGAATGTCTTGCTTTACCCAAAGATACAAATCCTTCTTGGTTGATGCTGTGTTATCCTCATCAAAGGAAAACCTAGTTGGCGGGGAAAAAACACATGAACTTTGGCCTCCATGGCTGCCCCCCCCCCTTACACCAAGGGGGCAATTTCTCACACGTTTTCTAGTGTTTAGAGATGGTGTGAGTGTGATCACAAGTAGATTTTCACACAAACGTAAGGTGAGAATACTGTGCTTTATTGTCCCGTGAGCGAATCCTCAAACCCATGCCTTTTAATTCACTCTAATATAAGAAGTTAATTGTATTTGCACAAGATAGCTCTGGGTATTTCCATAAACTTTAAATCATTTGCACTAAACAGAAATGGGCATGTCAGGAAAACAGATCTCCAGAAAAAAAACTGGGGAAGAGACTAGCGAAGGTATTTAAAGCTTTATTTTTTTTTTAAATGGTGTTTACCTATTTCCAAAGTAACTAGGAAACCAGCATGCCCATTGATTTACTTGACCTTCCTTTAGAGATTGTATTGGTTTTCTAGGGCTTCATAACAAAGATCCACAGAGTGGATGACTTAAGAGAAATGTATTTCCTCACAGTTCTGGAGGCTACAAGCTCATGATCAAGATGTCTGCAGGATTGCTTTCCGCCGAGGCCTCTCCCTTCGGCTTACAGATGGCTGTCTTCTCGCTGTGTCGTATCCCTCTGTGTCTGTCTGTATCCTAATTTCCTCTTGTTGAAAGAACAAGAGTCATATCAGACAGGGACCCACCCCTAATGACCTCATTTTTAACTCCCTCACCTCTTCTAAGACGCTGTCCCCAAATGCAGTCACATTCCGAGGTCCCGGGGGTTCGCGTTTGAGCTTATGAATGTGGGCAGCCCTGAATTCAGCCCACAACAGAGATCTTGCATCAGTCAGAATCAGGCCCAACCTCACTGAACACACCACTACAATTAAATCATGGTAGTTTAAACGAATAGAACTCTTCTTCTCTCTCATGAAAGACTGGTGGTAGATAGGCCTTGGAGAGCCAACATGACAGCTCCATGATCGTCAGAGGCCCCAGACCCTGCTGTTCTACCGTGGCCGGCCCACCCTGAACACCACTTTATGAGCCAAGATGGATTTTCAAGCCTTAGCACCTGCGTTTGTGTTTGCCTTGCAGCCAGCAGAAAGGAGGAAGGGCAGGAGGAGACTGCCCCTTCCTTTTGAGGGAGACGCCCTAAAAATACTACGTCATCTTCTGCTTTTATGTAATTTGTTATACGTATAATTTATATATATTGCACGGTATGTGCATATATAATTATATACATAATGCTGCAACAGAAAACAAACAAATATCTTATATTTTTACCGTAGCAGGAATTATTCAGGGCAGATCCAACCACTTTGGTCTGTAGAGCCTCAGAGCCCGGTGATCTCCGTTTGGTGAACTGGCCAAGGGCAGAGCTGCCTCTGGAGCAGAACCATGGAGCTGGACTCCGGCCTCACTGGCCTGGGCTCTGAATGGACCACACTGACAGAAATCTAGGACCTATAAGAGCTGCCTCTCATCCCAGCCATGGTGCACCTGTCAGAGTTCATTGGCCTCACAGCTCCATGCCTTGGCTCAATTTGCTCACTCCACCGGCTCGCTATTCCCTCCACCTACACTTGCGTGGGAAACACTTGTTCAAGCTCCGAGACTCAGCCACTTCCCCTTCCACAGAGAGAAATGTAAAATGAGGTCCATCTAAGATTTTGTGAACAGACATAGCAGCAGAATTGGGTAAGGGGAGAAAAACGCCCAAGGTTAACAAATTCTATAGCTTTCATTCTCTTTCAACTCAAATCCCAATGCAGGTTTGACAGAACCCTTTTTCAGACAGAAGAGTTTAGAGTTAGGAGAATAACTCTAACATTTAAAAATATATTCTAAAGCTGAATAATTTGCATTCTATATACTTTGTAATTTAATACTATGCTACCTTGTAATACACTGCTACTAGATTTTATCACGTAAGGATATTCAACTATAAACAGATCAAAGGAATATTATATAAAGTCCAGAGATAAGCTTTATTTACATAAAATTAAATATATGATAAAAATTCATCACAAAAATAAATAGGAAAGATAAAGAAAAGTTGAGTTTTCTTTGGGAATAATTGGTAGGTCATTTGGGAAAGAAATCCTATTAGCTAATCACTGTAAGTCTACACCAAAATAAATTCCAAATGATTTAAGATTTTAATATATTTTTAAATTAAAAAAATTAATAAAACAGAATTAAATAGGTAGTAAACATCTGGATGGAAAAATGACATTCTATACCAAGAAGCAGTCAGGGAGATCAAAAGATGAACGGATTTTCCTGTTCATCAAAAGATGATGTTAAATTGCTCTTGGTCAAAAATAAAAAAAAACCAATAACCAAAAATAAAATACCAACAGACTGAAAAATGCAAATGACAAATATGACACAAAGCTAATAGGCTTTTTATAAAAGATCATAAACTATATAAGAAAAATCATTAAGACCTCACCCCTAAAAATAGATAATCCAGCAAATAAAATTAGTAAGTACGTATATGGAAAAATGATCAAATAAATTAGTAGTCAAGACCTGCAGACAACCTAGCCAATTCTAGCCAGTTAACCTATTTAGACAAATTAATACGAGATTCCTAAATTCAAAATATTTTTAGATAGCTATCTTAAAAATAAAATAATGTGGGGGGGCCTGGGTGGCTCAGCAGTTAAGAGTCTGCCTTTAGCTCAGGTCATGATCTCGGGGTCCTGGGCTCAGCAGGGAGTCTGCTCCTCCCTCTCCCTTTGCCTCTCCCCCTGCTCATGCTCTTTCTCTCTCTGTCTCTCTCTCAAATAAATAAAATCTTAAAAAAAATAAAGTAAAATAAAATAATGCTGAAACTTGAGAAAAGCTTGATACACAAAGACGTTCAGAGCAGTATTATTTACAAGAGCAAAGAGCCAGTGTGTAAATGAGTAAATGAGTTAACCCACAACAGAAGATGGGCTAAGTAAAATGGAATACGCCAACTCGACGACAGATTATGCATTCCTTTCGGTTGTTTTATATAAAAAAAATGTAATAAAAAAATGATTTTATGTTCGTGGAGGCAAAGTCAATGGTGTGTTACCCCTGGGGTATTCTCCATTCTTAGCCCAGTGCCTGATCCATAACAGGGACACAACACAAACTTGGTACATAAATGAAAATCGTACATACACAGCATGATTTTTGACCACGTGAAACAAAACCTCCTTATAGAAAAAAGGAACAAAGGGGCGCCTGGGTGGCACAGCGGTTAAGCGTCTGCCTTCAGCTCAGGGCGTGATCCCGGCGTTATGGGATCGAGCCCCACATCAGGCTCTTCCGCTATGAGCCTGCTTCTTCCTCTCCCGCTCCCCCTGCTTGTGTTCCCTCTCTCGCTGGCTGTCTCTATCTCTGTCGAATAAATAAATAAAATCTTTAAAAAAAAATTAAAAAAAAGAACAAAAAGAAATATAAATTAGAGTAGGAGTAGTGCCACTTTTTCCTACTCTTCTGTAGCAGATGAGAGGCGAGCTCCCAAATGTTGCGTGGTAAAGTACTTAGCATTGCCTTTCAGACTTCAGATTTAACTGGGTATCCTGTATTGTTATTTGCTGAAGCTCGCAACCCTCCTGGACATCAGAGTTTGTATCTTTACAGTTAAATTTTGAAGTCTGTGGAACACAGAAGTTCCCTTTGATGAGCCCTTCATTGGAAGTATGTGGTTACTTTTTCTTTTTCTCACATATAATATGTGTGTATGTGCATATTTTTCCGTGTAGAGAAAGTATAAAGGGAGAAAAAACATCACCCCAAATTCTACCACCCAGAGATAACCAGCACTTACCCTGTTTTTAAGGCATTCCGTCCACCATGTACGTACAGACTTACATATGTCACGTTGCATGCACATGGAATCGCAGCATACACGCTTTTCTGTAATCCTGCTTTTTTGCGGTTTGTGTTTTTTTGACTGCCAATTTCGCTGCTTCTCCAGAGATCTGACTTCCATAAAATCTCATTTACTTCCATTCCCAGGGGGCCACCAGTACACGGGCTACATATGCAGATGATTAACTAGTAGTTTGTTATTTTTATGGCAAACCACATAGGGCCAGCTTACGGAGGGGCCCGGCTGGAGAGGGCGGGGCCAGAACTGAGGATTGAAGCCCTGGAGGAGTCTGGAAAAAGGCGCACAGTTTTGGAAGAAATACATTCGTGTTGATTGGTATTTACTAAGCTTTGTTTATTTCATCTCACTTGACCTATTTGGTTCCAGAAACTTCCCTAATAGTTGGGAAAGCATGGCACAATAAAAATGGATATTTGGGAGAGAGGCTCGCCAGAGCAATCCTAACCGCTGAGTTTAACTTTGAGCAGCTGCTGTCGGCGGGGCACGGGATTAGGCACAAAGAGTATGAAGACCAGGGAAACGGGCCCCAGTCCTCGAGGAAGCTTAACCTTACAGAACATAAAATTAAATAGATACAGCCATGATTCTACCACCCAGAAATACTACCATTAATGTTTTAGCATAGGTCTTTTCAGATTTAATAGTTGTAATAGCAAACACCTACAGAGCTCTTACTGTGTGCCGACTTTGTTCTCCAAGTCTTGCTCTTCACTCATGTAATCCTCAGAACCGTCTTACAAGGTACTATTCTTATTTATACCATACAGATGAAGACACGGAGACAAAGAAAGATTTCAACTTGCCTGAAATGACACAGCTACAAAGTAGCAGGGATTCAGACCCGAAGTCTCTCCGTAGATGATGAATGATAGATTGACAGATCAGATCCCATTGCTTTGAAACCAGATTTTGAAATAAACAGTATATAGCATTTATTATGTGCCAGTCGCCACTGTACATGGGTTGATTTCTTTTATCCATAAAGCCAGCATGTACAAATTATTTTCATCCAGATTTTTGGAGGGACCACAAGTGACTTTGAGGACTGAAAGAATGGCAGAACGCCAGGGAGACCTGGGATCGCCCTGCATGTCATCAGAGCGTCTGTCAGTAAGTTCACGGAATTCTGGCTCACCTGAAACGCAAGAGAGCTTAAGAGGAGCTTTTCAAGCCCGCTTTCTCAGCCTCGAATTTCATGGTCATGTCTGAATGAGTTTATCTCTGAACCCATCTCCAGGAAGGCTCAGGCAGGACTGATAAATGGCCAGGCACAGGTGAGCAACAATCCCGACCTTTTGATGTATAATTTCATCCATAGACCTGAAAAATGTAAACGATTTTGCTCCAGGCTATCAGGTGGTTTCATGGTAACAGATTCTCAACTGACAAGGACTGGAAACCTTTTAAAATGCGATCGTCAGCCTGGGAAGAACTCAGCACATGCTCAGAGGAGGGCTGTCCCCAGGTGGGGCAGGGTCCGGACTGCTGGGATCTCAGTGCATCCGTGTCGTCTCGAGAGGCTCCGCCCCAGTGAATGTGCCCGGGCACAGCTTTAATTTCCTCTCATCCTTTCCTTCCTCTTGGGCAAAATAAATCATAAAGTTTATATTCACTTTAGTATATACATTTTAAATATACCCTATAAAGCCACAGGCGTAATGAATTCAAGATGCCCACATCAGAGTAATTCTGCATCCTAGCTGTGTTTTATCATTTAAATCCAGCTTCTTCGGAGTTTTTTAAAGATTTTTTTTTTAAAGTAATCTCTACACCTAACATGGGGCTCAGACTCACAACCCTGAGGTCAGGATTCACACGCTCTAGCGACGGAGCCAGCCAGGTGCCCCCAGCCTTCTGAGGATTTTTGATAGGAACAGACTTCCACGGCAATGAAAAGAAGGATAATGATATGAGGTTTCAAATGGCTGCTCCGTCTCAAACATTATTTTTCCCAGAGCCTGAAAGTGCTAGAAGGTAAGTAAAAAGCAGAAATGAGGTGGGGGGAATGGCTCCGGGGTGAGAAGTACAGAGAGGAGGGACATTTGAACTTCCTGCACTTCTCCCCCTGACCCCCTCGTGCCCTGTGACTTGTGACGGGTCACTGAGCCCGTAGCCCTGTGCAATTTCTGCATTTCTGGGGTAGCCCCACCTTGCAGATGCCAAGAGAAACACATTCCACCAGAGGGGTCGAATGGTCAGTCATCTGTGCTCCTTACTGAAGGAGGAGCAGCCTTCCCCGAGCGTTCAAACGTGCCAAGGTGCTTTCAAAACGCAGTGAGCTCTGGCTCCCCAGAGCTGTTATCACAACTTTTTGTGTTGACCCCTGCCCCTCTCCCCAGTCCCCCAATTCTACCTCTGGGAAAAGCCTCCACAGGGCAGGCACTGTCTGTTCGCTGGGAACCCCAGCCAGCTCACCAGCCATCAAAATCTACTCACTCACCCCAAAGAGGGGTTTACTGCCTTTCAAGCGGCAGGACAGTCTCTCCAATCTAGGGGAGACTTCAGAAGTGGGGGCAGCAAAGGGCCACACTTGAGCCTGGCTCACGCTCCGCAGCTTTCTCGTGAATGCAGACCGGTGGTGCAGGAACGTGCCCAGGACACACGCTCTTCGCCCAGAAGGCTCACCAGGAAATGTAAGGATCTCGTTCCCTGTAACATTAGACGAAGTTTCAGAAC
The DNA here is from genome assembly GCF_017311325.1 of Ursus maritimus. Lineage (NCBI taxonomy): Eukaryota > Metazoa > Chordata > Mammalia > Carnivora > Ursidae > Ursus > Ursus maritimus. Next base: position 55,360,684 of record NW_024423675.1, read on the forward strand.
GCAGAATCCCAGGCCAGGCCAGCAGCGGGGAGGCATGCTATCTTAGAAGCAGATGGAACAAAAGATTGGGTCCCTAGTTCCTAGGGTGAGACAAAAGGGCAAGATGTCAGCCCAGGACCACCCAGAGAAAATTAAATACAGATCAACTTTTGATGGCTTATGTTCACAGAGGGGAGATAGAGTTTTGATCTTGGGAAACACAAACACCACAAACTTTGCCCATAATCACTGTTTATCACACTCCCATCCTGGAGTAGCAAGGACTGCTAAGTAGCCACAAACACGCAGTGGAGTGGGGGCTTCTGTTTCCTGCCACTCGGCCCATCCCCTGTGGGCTGGCCTCCTCCGTGGGCTGGGGAGCTGGGTGTGATGCCGAAAGAAAGAGCCTTGGGCTTTCCCAGCTATTGAGTAAAGAGGAGAAAATGGATCCTATGGGGGTCAGCTCCCCTTCTCAACTCCAGGTTATGACCACAGACCACCCTGGCTCTGTCTTGGAAAGAAGGGCAGCCCACCCACCTCACCACCTACCCTGCCACCCAGCCTAGCTGCCCACAGCGGTGTCGCCCAAGGCCCTGGCCCCTCTGGGATTACAGGTGGGATGACTCCCACTGTACTCCCGACCCGAATCTTCGTTCTGCTGTTATTTTAAAAAATCTATTATGAAAATTTTCAAACAGACCCAGAAATAGAGAGCATATTACAACAAACCCCAGACTCAGCAATTATCCAGCTTTCCACAATTCTCCATCTATATCCTGTATTTTGCTCTTTCTTACAGCAAATGCCAGACACGGTGTCATTCCAGTCCCTCACACTTCAGGAAGCATCTCTAAAAACACAGACATGTTCTATACAATTGGAGTTTCACTGTCACTCCTAAAAAAAATTAAGTTATTCCTTAATATTATCAAAACCATAGTCCATTTCAGATATCCCCTATTTCCCAAAACTCTCATTTTTGGTTGGTTGGCTTGAGTCAACAGGTAAAAAAGAGCCACACGTTTCATTTGGTTGTGAATGGTCTTACACCCTTCTTCCTGCAGAGCAGCGCCTCTCACTTTCTTCTTAACGCCACTGACCTACTGCGGAAATCAGGACAGTGGTCCATCACCCCGAATCTTTCAGTCTACCCCAGTGACCTTCATCCTAACCTCCACCCTCTGATAGGATGGCAGGATTTCTTTTCCTTCGGTGCCCATGCTTCTTGGTCACGCTGCTTTGAAGAATGAAGAGGCAGACCAGATGAAGAGTGGTGGGCAGCAAAGCCAAGTTTATTGAGCAAGAGTAGAAAGTTCCCAAAGAGGGAGGGGACCCGAGAGGGTTGCCGATTTGAAGGTTAAATCTAGAGGTTTCTATGGGCTCTTGGGTGTCAGCTGTTTTCATCTGACTAACCCTCCTTGTGCCTGTCACCCAATCAAGTTTTTGTCCACACACTCATCTACCAATTAGGTAGTTGTTCACGTGGGAAGGGGTGGAGGGCTCCTTCCTGGGTGGTGTTTTGTAGCCTCAGGAATCAAGAGGATGGGTGATTGCCACTGCCCTAAGGTAGGCCGGCAGCCACAGGCCACCAGATCCAGCTCTTTGTGTAAATATCCCACTGGCCTTCAAGCTGGGTTAGGACACCCAATGCCATTCCCTTCTTTCTGTCAAATACAAGTTGTAAGTCCTTCCAGTAGGAAGACTTAAAGCTGGGGCACGGAGAAAAGCCTAGAATAACAGGATGGGTCTTTTTCCTTTTATTCCTTTTAAGGGTAGTTTCCTCTTGGGGGTGGGGGGTGGGGCGGCTCATCCCGGCCTGCCTTTCAGTCCACTCTCCTCCATCAGTAGGAAGTTGGGCTTGAACAAGGAGATGTTACTTACACTGTGTGCAGACACTGCTGCTCTAAACCAGAGACTTGGCCCAATTTGGCCCCCTCTTATCTTTTCCAATATATGCACAACAATCCATCCCTAGACCTTCCATTGAAACCAAACAGGATTATTTAACGTTTCTCAACCACCCTGTAGTTACCATCTCTTACCTCTGCTTTTCCCATTTACCTTAATGTTAAGAGCTACTGAACACTGTGTCAATGTACCAAGTTTATTAAGGCGTGGCCCTCAACCCTCACACTTGGAGAGCGCACACTTTGACGAGAACTGGAATTTCTTACGGATCCCCTTCCACCAAATCCAGAGCCAACCCTCGACCCCTCCCTTGCCCGCAGCACAGAGCTCCACCCTGGTTTATTGACTTCCCCTCTCTGCTACCACTTCCCTTGACTGCTCTCTGCTCCCAAGGCCCAGAACCTCAGGCCATCCATCCCACTCACTGTCCAAGTTCAGGATCGATCCACCCTTTTTTCTCTAGTCCTGCGACAGGCTGCTTGGGGGAAAAAGCGAAGCACGCTGATCACTGTCACTGACAAGTAGAGTTGCCCACTGCAGCCCATTGTTACCCACTGATCCCGCTACTTGTCACTAGTCAGCAGTTTCCGTCCTTTGCTTAGAAATTTCTTAGAAATATCTTTCTTAGATATTCTAAGAAAGATATTTCTTAGAAATATACAGAGGAGTATTGCTCAGGTATTTTTGTAGAAAATCCCTCTATTGGGATTTGTGTGATGTTTTTCTTATGGCTACAATGGGGTTATGGGTTTTGGGGGGAAGAAGAGGTAAAGTGTTATTTTTATCATGTCATGTCCAGTGTATGTACCGTCAACATAACTCATCACTGTTGGTGTTGAGCACGGTCACCTGGTGGTGATGCTCTGTGTCAGGCTTCTCCACTCTGAAGTGACTCCCCGCCCCTTTCCACACGGTGCTCTCTGGAAGGAAGTCAGTATAGGCAGCCCACACCGAAGATCTTGGGCGTTATGCTACATCAGTATGGACTCATGGGTGTTTATTTTAGGTTATAAACCAACACTATTTTATTTACTGTGTTGCTCAGATTGTTCAAACTTTGGAAATTCTTTCCATTGGCTCCTTTTTGTCTCTTTGACTCTATATTTTGATGAATAAATGGCCTTCCATAATGTTGTACTCATGTATATTCCCACCAGTTACACTTGCGATCGTGTCTTTTCCCCAGTCCCTCACCAACACAGTAGTTATGAAATTTTTTACCTTTCCCAATCAAATTGGTAAGCAATGCAATTTCATTTTACTTACACTTCGTGTATTTCGTGTTATGAATGAGGCAAAGCAAAGTTTCACGGTTAAGGATCACGTGCATTTTGTGTGTGTATACGGCTCATCTTTTCATATCCTTTGCCCCCTATTCACTGAGCAGTTAGTATTTTATACTGATTCTTAGGAACTCAAAGTAAGAAAATCATGCACTTACATATCTGTTTCCCCTACCAAGTATTAAACAATGGAATCAGGAACTGTCTTCCCTACATGTTCATGGCCTCAGTCAAAGCAGCAAGCCTAGCAAGTGACATATATTCAGGATATATTCCTCCACCAGGGCACCTGGGTGGCTCAGTCGGTTGAGCATCTGACACTCAGTTTCGGCTCAGGTCATGATCTCAGGGTTGTGAGATCAAGCCCCATGTTGGGCTCCATTCTCAGCACAGAGTCTGCTTGAGATTCTCTCTCCCTCTTGCTCTGCCCCCCACCCTGCACAGTCTCACATTCTCTCTAAAAATAAATAAATAAATCTTAAAAAAAAAGAGAGAAAGAAAGAAAGAAAGAAAGAGAAAGGAAGAAAAAAAGAAAGAAAGAAAGGAAGGAAGGAAGGAAGGAAGGAAGGAAGGAAGGAAGGAAGAGGGGCGCCTGGGTGGCACAGTCGTTAAGCGTCTGCCTTCGGCTCAGGGCGTGATCCTGGCGTTGTGGGATCGAGCCCCACATCAGGCTCCTCCACTGTGGGCCTGCTTCTTCCTCTCCCACTCCCCCTGCTTGTGTTCCCTCTCTTGCTGGCTGTCTCTATCTCTGTCAAATAAATAAATAAAATCTTTAAAAAAAGAAAGAAAGAAGAAAGAAGAAAGAAAGAAAAGAAAGAAAGAAAGAAAGAACGAAAGAAAGAAAGAAAGAAAGATGCCTCTACCAAGGAACTTCCACATATCTTAGGCTTTTATTCTGAGAGAAACAAAGTTACATGCATTTTTCCATTTCCATTTCACCAAAGGGAAAAGAAATACTACGTCTCAGCATTCTGAGGAGAGCGGAGGACTGAACTCAGTGCCCTTGAGAATAGTTTATGTTAGATGTTGGTTCTCAGGGAAGGGATGTAATTTTAAAAAGCATCTTCAGCTTACCAATGGTTTTTCTTTTTCCTTACACACACTGAAGAAAGTAAAGCTCAAAATAGTCTTTTTCTTGGTAAGTAGGTCAGTATTAGATGCGGCCCTCCCTCCCTTCCAAAAAGCATAGATACTGCTCTAGGCCAAATGATAACCTTTTGTCCTTTCCTCTCTCCTCCATCTTCCTGGTTCTTAATTTTTCAAGGTCACACTCCTTTAGAAAATCTGACGAGGATTGTAGGCCTTCTCTCTACAAATATTTGCATACGGTGAAAATTTTCACATACAATGCCGTGGAGCTCATGAGAACCTCACAGCCCCCCCACAGTCATCTGGGTAAGGCTTCCTACCCTGGGTCCATGCACAACGGTTCATGGAAAGGCAGCTTCTTACCTCTTATGTGACCTTGAGTGAGTTACTCATCCTATGATTTGGCGTCCTCAGGTGTAAAATGGAAGCTAAAAAGAGCATTGTCTCCTAGGACGGGCAATCTTGGTGAGGATCCGACGAGATGATATCACAGATGCGCACCCCAGTGTCCGCTGCTGCTCGGCATTCAATAACTCCCTGACCACCTGCCGTGAGTGTCCAGGTCCACAGGACCAGAGACCACAGGTCACTAGCATGTCCTCAGACTGGGGTCTAGGAAATTCATCATCGTCCAAGCAGGAGTCCTCATGGCGCTGCCATGCTCACAGCTACTGCAGATTACCGTCCTATTTAACCTCAGGGGGATGGATTTCCTCTTTACTGTTTGGCAGGACCCAGGCAGACATCATCAGTCTTTTCCAGGGCCTGGTATTTCAGATTCTGGTATTCATTGTTCATTTTCCCTATCACTCCCTCCCGATTTCACCAAACTAATAAAGAATGGTTTAAAGTGAAAAAGAAACATTTCCAAACCAGTCCTGGGGGTGGGGGGGTTTTGCCTCACCAGCTTCCTACCCAGGTTGCTGAGATGCATGCAGACAACATGATTTCAAGTCCAAGACACCAGCCAGCAGGGAGAGCATCTGAAGGTGGGGTTTTTGAGCCATAATTCTACAGAAGATCCTTCTTTGTGAGTTCATCACAGGGAGCATTCCAGGCACAGAGGCCCAGGAGACCACCGACCCCGCCTACTCTGCCTTGTCAAGGAAAAGGGCCGTAAACTTCAAAACCGTGGCATGAATGTTCATGTATATTTTATCTGCTGTGCTCACCCCCCCACCCCCCACCCCCGGCCAGGATCCTGAGACAGATCTGCTTGCCCAGGTTGCTGACTCCAGCACAGACCTCGGGGTCAGTGATGGGAAGCCTAGGACAATGAGCCATATACCTCTTAAAGCAGAGAATTACTCATTCATTCATTCATTTACAGATTTTTATTAAGCACCTACCAAGCTCCAGGCGTGTTTTCGTCACCAGGGGTATAGCAGTAAACAGGACAGATGACATCCTTGGTCTCATGGAACTTACATTCCGATTGGAGAAGCTAAAATTTAAAAAATAGTACAGATCATACACAAGATCATTGCAGGTAATGATGAATTCTGAGGAAATAAAAGAGTAATACAACAGGAAAGTGGGCGGAGCATGATGTCCGGCTGGACGGTAACGCAAGTCTTCTCTAGAGAGATGTCATTTGAGAAGTGACATAAATGATGAGAAAGAATCCATCGCAAACCCCCCGGGAAAAGGGTCTTCCAGGCAGTGGAAACAGCTGGTACAAAGGCACACTGAGAGAAGGGTAAGGTATGCCGAACCTTATCACAGGTGGGCACGGGCCACTTCGTATCTGCCTCACAGACTCTGTCTAGAGTAAGTCGTTTATTCTGACGGCAAGAAGAAGCCCCAGGAGGGTTCGAAGCAGATTTCAGATCTGTAGGACTTTGGTTTGGACACCTGAGTGGATGGCGGCCACATTAACGAAGATGGGAAAGATAAAGGAAGGGTGTGTTTGTGACCAGGAAGTTTAGGTTGGATTAAAAATTCCATTTCAGGGCACCTGGGTGGCTCATTTGGTTGAGCGTCTAACTCTTGGTTTCGGCTTGGATCATGATCTTCGGTCATGGGATCAAACCCCGAGTCAGGCTTCACACTGCGCGGGGAATCTGCTTGAGATTCTCTCTCCTTCTGCCCCTCCCCCTGCTCCTGCACTCACTCTCTCTCTCTAATAAATAAATACATAAATCTTTTCTAAAATTTCCATTTGAGACCTCTTAAATTTGAGATGCCTGTCAAACAGTCTTGGAGAAGTCCAGAAGGCTATTGAATTGATGAGTCTGGTGTTCAAGAGATGGGTCCGAACTAGACATATAAATTTGGAAGTCATCAGCATCAAATGGCATTTATAGCCATGAAACAGGGTGAGATCACTGAGGGCAAAAACAGAGAAAAGAAAAGGGGCTTCAAACTGTCAAGCCCAGGAGAGAGAGTCAGCAAAGGAGACCAAGAAGGGAGAGTCAATGTAATAGGAGTAAAACCAGGAGAGAGTGGTGAAAACACAAAAACAAAAACCAGAAAAGATGGTGTTTCGGGAGGAAGTGGTGCACCACTAAATGCTACAGTGAGGCCGAGAAAGATGAGGCCCCACCCCTGGTTTTGGCCAAACGGGAATCACTGGTAATCCTGACACCAGTCATTTCAGTTGTGTGGCGGAGAAGGAGGCCAGATGGTAAGGGTTGAGGACAGGGCTGTGGTTAAACAGGATGGGCAATTTCGAAGAACTTTTGCTGTGAGTCAAAGCAAAGAATCGGGGCAGTTGCTAGAGAGCAACCTGGACTCAGGACTTTATGTTCGGTTGGTGGATTGGTTGTTTTTAATGATGGGGCACTCATGGGTCTACTGATGAGAATGACCTAGTAGAAAGGGAGACATTGGGGGCGCCTGGGTGGCACAGGGGTTAAGCGTTTGCCTTCGGCTCAGGGCGTGATCCCGGCGTTATGGGATCGAGCCCCACATCAGGCTCTTCCGCTGTAGGCCTGCTTCTTCCTCTCCCACTCCCCCTGCTTGTGTTCCCTCTCTCACTGGCTGTCTCTATCTCTGTCGAATAAATAAATAAAATCTTTAAAAAAAAAAAAAAGAAAGGGAGACATTGATGATGCCAGAGATAGAAAGAAAGCTACTGGAATGAAGTCCTCCAACTACTCTGCAACCCCTTTTGAGGATGTTTAAGAACAGCTTCCTCTGAGGTAAGATTAAATGGAATATACGGAGTGTCCCAGAGTATGATACTACACTGAGAGCTCCGCGTGGGAGAAGGTGGGGGGGTTGGGAAGGTGGGGGAAGAAGAAGCAAGAGAGAAGAAAGAGAAACTAGCGTTCACTGGGCAGCATTCCTCTGATGGGCGGGCATAAGAACTATGTGCTACTTTTGTCCTTTTTTTTTTTTTAAGCTTTTGAGTATTTATTGCCTTTGTTTTCACTTTGATTATGGTAAAATATACATAACATAAAATTTAGCATTTTAACTATTTTCAGGTACAAACGCAGTGGCATTTATTATTTCACGTTGTTGTGCAACCATCACCACCATCCGTCTCTGGAACTTTTTCATCATCCCAAACAGAAGCTCTGTCCCCGTTTGGGGCGCCTGGGTGGCACAGCGGTTAAGCGTCTGCCTTCAGCTCAGGGCGTGATCCCGGCGTACCGGGATCGAGCCCCATATCAGGCTCTTCCGCTATGGGCCTGCTTCTTCCTCTCCCACTCCCCCTGCTTGTGTTCCCTCTCTTGCTGGCTGTCTCTATCTCTGTCAAATAAATGAAATCTTTAAAAAAAAAAAAAAAAAGAAGCTCTGTCCCCGTTAAACAATAACTCCCATTTCCTCCTCCTCCCTACTAATCTCTACTTTCTAGCACTGTGAACTTGCCTCTTCTAGATCCCTCAGATAAGTACAATCATGTGGTATTTATCCTTTTACATTTGGCTTATTCTATTTAGCACGTCTTCAAGTTTCCACAACGTAGCCTGGATGTGAGTTTCATTCTTTTTCATGGCTGGATAACATTCCATTGTATGTATCTACCATACTCTGTTTATCCACTCATCTGCTGATGGACATTTGGACTGTGTCCACTTTTGGCTCCTGCGAAGAGTGCTGCTATGAACATCGGTGTACAAATATCCGAGTCCCTGCTTTCAGTTATTTTGGGCACATATCTAGAAGTGGTCCCATCTATTTTTTGCTTAATGCTCATAGCCATCCATAGATGAATACTCTTCAGGAGGGGGCTGGCTTCTTTCCTTCTTCCCTTAATGGGGATTTGTATTCTTCCAGCTTCCAAGCCAATCCCCAAACTGGATATCGTCCATTGCTCTTGCTTGCAGCCAGGCTCAGCGTCCAGATGAGCCTCTAGCCCTCAGCCCCTAGCCATCCAGTCCTGCTTCTGAAGAATGGAATCCATTCACAGGCTCCGGTGGACAGGGGAGAAGATGGGAGGCAGACCATTTCTCTTCCTCTCCCCGTGGCCCCGTGACAGTGAGGCCCTGGCCGGCGGCCCAGGGGTGGTTGGGCGTAAACGTATAACGCATTTGCTTGTAGGTGAACTTTATCCCTTTCTTTGGATCTTCTGGAGTTGGAACAGAGCTTTCTCTCCTAAAGTGTGCTGCTTCTGGAAAGAGCTAAAACCTGAATTTTCCAGGCCAAATAAGTCCTCTGATAGCAAGTGACAATACCATGGCAATGGATACTTCGGATGTGCCAAAACTTAACACTTTAAATGCTAAAAGTTATCATGTTAGCATGATAATAGGTGGAGCTAGGAAAATGATTTGCAGAAAGCAAGTGAAACAAGAAGCAACTACTTTTTAATAGTGAAAAATTTCAGGCACCTGGGTGGCTCAGTCGGTTAAGTGCCTTGATCGTGATCCCAGGGTCCTGGGATGGGGTCCCGTGTTGGGCTCCCTGCTCAGCAGGGAGTCTGCTTCTCCCTCCCTCCTCTGCCCTCCCCTCTCTGACCCTCCCCCTCGTGCTCGCACATGTGCGCATGCTCTTTCTCTCTCAAATAAAATAAAATCTTTTAAAAAAACTTTTTTAAAATAGTGAAAATTTTCTGTAAACTGCCCTACAGGAAACAAGATAGTCTCTCAAGTATAAAAGTATCTTGTGATCCAAAAATAGCTGGTCTCTGCACTGTGTAGCAAAGTTTCCCTCAAAAGAGAATTTTGCTTTCTTTTTAAAATGTTCTGATCTGCATGATTCTACAGAACCTGATTCTGTTTACACAAATCACCCTGGAATAAAAGGCAATTTAGTGTCGGGGGGGGGGGCAATTTAGTGGGGAGTAATTTCTTTGTTAATATTTCTGGCTCCCTTCTGGATTGCAAGACGCTATGAGGAGCCCAGGATAAGTCCCAGTGGTGCGGGAGAGGGTGAGGGAAGGGCAGGAGGTGGAACTTGCATCAGAGACTCAGGCCATCCCTGTACCAGAACTTTCTCCTTCCACACAGCCGCCACTCAGCCCATGTGTGGTGCACCCGGAGCAGTTCATTCTTGTGGGGGGCGGCGAAACACGTTTTTCTTTCTCATTTTCTGTCTTTCCTTTTGCTCTGTTCTTAGAAACTTTGAACTGATCTTAAATGTATCTTACTTTCCTAACATAGTTTTGAAATATTCTGTTCCTTAATCATTAACACAGGAGATATTTTTCCTGGAATTTTATGAGGTTTTGCTGTTTTTATGGCTGTTTTGCTACTTTGTTTATTCTTGTTTGGCTCTATCTAGAACTTTTTCTGAAGTGGGGTTTTTGTTTGTTTTGTTTGTTAGTTTCCCCGATATCCTTCTGAAGTACTTTACTGCAGTTATATTTGTAAACTTACCTTGTTCTCCCCATTCCTCTTCAATAAATATTTTTATTTTAGCTTTCAGGTTATATTTGCTTGAACTTATTTTATAAAACTAATTCTTCCACGTATAGTTAAATAAAACTTAAATCAGTCTTTGGATGCTTATTGACATCCTATGTCCAGTTTCAGCTGTCTATCCTCTGGAAAAGCAGTGGGGCAGGGGCGCCTGGGTGGCGCAGTTTTAGGCGTCTGCCTTCGGCTCAGGGCGTGATCCCAGCGTTCTGGGATCGAGCCCCACATCAGGCTCCTCCGCTGGGAGCCTGCTTCTTCCTCTCCCCCTGCTTGTGTTCCCTCTCTCGCTGGCTGTCTCTCTGTCAAATAAATAAATAAAATCTTAAAAAAAAAAAAAAAAGGAAAATCAGTGGGGCAGACTATAACTATAAAGTAGTTTGTATTATACCCTTGTCTGTATCCTTTTACTTGGAAAGATCCTTTATCTATTCCATTTAAATTCCTATATGGTATACCTAAAAAATTACAAAAGCTTTAAGAACTAATATTCATATAATTTTTAATTCTATAAATGCGTTCTTTCCTACTGAAGTCAGGAATAAGGCACGAATGATCCCTATCATAGTATTACTCAATACTCTTGTAAGCCCAGCAAATGAAATCAGACCTGGGAAACAAAGATGCATAAATATTAGAAACTAAGGGACAAAAAAAGATGGCTAGTTAAAGATGGTATAATCCAAGAGAAGCCTTTTCTTTTCTTTTCTTTTTTTCTTTTCTTTTCTTTCTTTTCTTTTTTTGAAGATTTTGTTTTTAAGTAATCTCCAACCCAATGTAGGGCTCACAACCCCAAGATTAAGAGTCTCACGCTCCATAGACTGAGCCAGCCAGGTGCCCCAAGGAAATGAGATGTTTAAAGCAGAAACTTCAAAAACACAGAAAAACACAGAGAAAATAACAAAACTCATCCATAATCCCTCTACCTGCAGAAAACTATCATTAAAGCTAGCAGTGAGGTTTATTTCTTCCATTATGTCTTTGGACATACGTGTGTGTGTTCGTGTGTGCATCTGTGTGTGTAATAGCTTTATTCCGAACATCTACTATCTATTTATACTGCCATTGAATTTTAGGTAAAATATAAAACGATTCTCGGGAGGGGCTTCTTGGTTTCACCCCAGCCAGAATTTAGTCTCTGCTCTGTGAAGGATGACGAGGGCAGAGCGCAGGGATGCAAAGCCTGACCCACAATTCTAAAACCCGAAAGCTCCAAAACGCAAAGATATTTAAAGCTCATTTGGTAATAAACCTTGACCTGCAATAACAGGATGCTAGTCAGTCTTAATTAGTGTTAATATTCATATCATATGCAAATAGATCACAGCACGGCAATGGGAACTTCCTTGTGGCCCCCCTGGGGAGTTTTATATGCTGTGTCACCTTTCTAAAATCCAAAATATTCTGAAGTCTGAAACACAAAGGGCCCCCAGGGCTTCCGGTAAAGGATTTTGTACCTGCCATAGGCTGGGCAGTGTCCAAGCATGCCAAAAACATAAACACATGCACGCTACCATCCATGAGTTCACAAATTTGCAATGGCAATACGCATGCATAAGAAAACCTTGTAACCTTTCAAGTAAGCCTTTCAAGTAAGAGGTAGTCCAGGTCTGCATTGAAGTGAAGAGAGATATAGCCTCCTGCCTATGAATATTTAATATGTGTGTGCCCCAAATAGCACAGGATCATGTGTGATGGATAGAGACTTGGCCTAAAATACAGAAGAGATGTGCTTGACAAAAGGAGAAGGAAAAATAAAGATTATCTGTAAGTCCTATATATTAGACGCTTCCCGTTATAAGCATCAGCGACTGCATATGAATTTAGCATAAATGAAGTCCATTGTCTCCTGTTTATGAAAAATCCAGACTTGGATGAGCCACCTGTTGGGCACTGGGCTCTCTCAGTCTGTTTTCTTCTCTACTCTTCCCTTCTCAGGCAGGCTCTTTCCGCACAGTGAGAGAGATGGCCACTGGCATGTGGGGTTTATGGTCTCTCCAGGCTGCAGTCCCAGAGGGAAGAGAGAATCGCCTCTCCTCCCGCATCCATCTCAGTCCCTTAACATGATCTAGCCCAGCCGTGAGGGCATCTCAGCTCGTCCCTGTTGTAAGGAATGGGGAACGTTGGCCAACACGAGTCACAGCTTGGGCTTTGTCATTGACAACCACGCTAGAGTCACATGGGATGTGGGAGAAGGGCAATCACAAAAGCCAAAGATACCAGGGCAGATTAATTTTTAAAAAATAAAACAAACAAAGAATTAGATGTGTCTAGCCCAACACGAGACTCTTCCTCCTAAGAAAGCCCCTTGGCTTTGCTGAGCAGGCTATGCAGGCGGGAAGGGGAGCTGAATGGTGCTAGGAGTCACAGAGAACAGAGGATGAGAGGAACCTGCAGGTGCCTAGGCACTCTTGGGTCACAAATGTGGCCGTTTCTGCACAGGAAAGAGCAACAATAATCACGGGAGGGCTTTAAGAGGGATGGTGCAGGAAAGAGCTTTCCAAGTGCCTCATGCTAAATTAGGCGAGTCTTAAGATGTTTAAAGGAAAGAAGAGAAGTGAATTGCTGGAAGGAATGAGAGTACTACAGGCAAAGGCACAGCACTTATCTGTATAAACGATCTGGCCCCTGGCTGAGTCGGAGCTGGAATGTCCGTCTAGTGAGGAGTTCCCTTCTTCTAAACATGAGCCATGTTTGGATCTCTTCTGAGTTGAGACAAGCTTGTGAGGACTGGCTCATGTCCGATGGATATAGCCCTGCTCTCAAATACAGAAAAGAGATGCTTGACTAGGGGAGGGCAGGAGGTGGGGGAGAGATCATTTCTCATCTCTGGATATAAACCTGACTTAAATATGAATTAAGCAAAAAATTAATCTGTGGGCTCATTTAGAGAAATGTTTAGAAGGAGAAGATTTTTCTTTTTCTTTTTTTTCCCCCAGATTTTATTTATTTATTTATTTGACAGAGAGACAGCCAGCGAGAGAGGGAACACAAGCTGGGGGAGTGGGAGAGGGAGAAGCAGGCTTCCCGTTGAGCAGGGAGCCCAATGCGGGGCTGGATCCCAGGACTCTGGGATCCCGCCCTGAGCGGAAGGCAGACGCTTAACAACTGAGCCACCCAAGTGCCCCAGAAGATTTTTCTGACCAACGGTTAATCCTTTTATGATTCCGATGTTTGGGGACCAAGAGCATCCTCTATTCAAGCTTCAAGAGCCTTCTAAACAACTTGCCGAAGGTTGCCCAGGAAATGACGTGTTGATGTTCCAGTAGAGGTGGGTACAAAGGCGACAAGACTGTGTCTGCAACTTTCCTGCAAAATTAAGTTACAGTTGCTGTTTGCAAGTCATGGCAGAAGAAATCTTCCAATAGATGCTACTTATTCAGTCATGTGCCTACGCCTGGATACTTCTTATGTTAACATTGTGATTATATTTTGGACCGTCCTTTGTTTTGCCCTTGAAGGACAAAGATTAAGTCTTAAATGCAGCAGTCAGAGAAAGAGATGACATATTTCGCCTGGCCTAGAATATTCATTTCCCTGGACTGGAATCATCCGGATCTGCTGAGTTAGATGCGTGCACAGCTGGAAGGCCTCCAGCTACAGACCAACCCCCAACCCATTACCACTTACTGCAGATTAAAGAAGAGAATAAAGGAAACCTATAACGTGCTGGGCCTTTACACAAATTGTCTTTGGAATTCTCACAACACTGAAAGGAAGGTATTGTCCCTATTTTAGTAAATAAGCAAAATAAGGCTCAAAGAGCTTTACTTGCTTTTTTCTCCTGACCATAGGCTCAAAGGAAGTAAAGTCAGGGTTCTAGAACAGAACTGTGTGATTTCAAAGCCTAAGCAAGACGCTGGGCCTGGCTTCATGCTGGGTGGTGTCTTTGGAGGAATAATTAAGCTGTATAACACTTAGCTTTTGGTTTCCTGTTACAAATCCTCCTCTCTTTACCAAATATAGGCGTATGATCATGAAGATCGAACGTAAAAAGCACGATCCAAGGAGCTGAGAAGGCAGAATTGAAGACAACTTTTGCCCATCAGCACTTCACAGACTATCTGGGGAAAGAGAACCCAAATATGAAACAATCAACAACAATCTAAAATGGTGCGCTGAGCAACTAGAAAGCAGAAAAGACCCAGGGGACAGTGACAGAGACTCTCAGCAACCCCTTTGTCCATTTCCCCATCCTGACAACTCCCCCTGCCCCTCCTAGCTGGGACTACAGCCACCTGCAATCTAGACTACATTTCCCAGAATCTCTTGTAGCTCAGTGTGACTAAACTCTGTCCAGTGGGATGAAAATAGAAAGGACAAGTGCAACTTCTGGGGAGGATTCTTAAAGGAAAAGAACAATACCATAGTCATCCCTTCCACTTTCCTGCCTGTTGGTGCTTCGGCAGCCTTCTGGAATCATGAGGCGGGATTGGGAGTGGAAGTCACTCAGGGAAGAGCTACAAGATGGAGGAAGCCCAGAGATCTGTGTATGGCATGGCCTCTGCTCTGGACTGCCAAGCTCCATTCTTTAATGAGAAAGAGAAATAAATGTCTATTAATTTAAGCCACTGTTATTTTGGGTTTTTGTCATTGCAGGCAAATTTAATCTTAACTGAAAGGGCACAGTTCTATTATCCCTCCTTTCCCCCCAGATCCTACTCTGTGTCTTTTAGCAAGTCACTTAACCTTTCCCAGGGTGGCTGGAAGAATCCAAGAGACAAACCAGTGAGAGAGCAGAAGAAAGCGTTTGGAGATTTTAATTGTCCTGTTGTGATACAATATGGTGGGCAGGAGGGGAGCATAGGTGGGGGGGGGGGTAGTCTCAAGGAGTCTAGGAGGTGAAGAAAAGAAAAGAGCTATATAAACCAGATTATTCAATTCACAAACTTAAAATGCTTTAAGAATTCAGAGGAAAGAATGTCTGTGTGCTGGAGGAAGTGGTTAATTTGATTTGGAGATGAAGTATGAGGTGGGCATTAAGGAATGAATCCAATTTAGTTTGTAAGTTGTGACTCTTTCATTTTTTTAAGCTTTTATTTTAATTCCAGTTAGTTAACATACAGTGTTATATTAGTGTCAGGTGTACAATACAGTGATTCAAATCTTCCATGCACCACCCAGCACTCATCACAGCCAGTGCTCTCCTTAATCCCCATCACCTATTTCACCCCTCCCCCATCCCTCTCCCCTCTGGCAACCATTAGTTTGTTCTCTAAAATTAAGAGCCTGTTTCTTGATTTCTCTCTCTCTCTCTAATTTTTTCCCTTTGCTTGTTTGCTTGTTCCTTAAATTCCACGTATGAGTGAAATCATATAGTATTTTTCTTTCTCCGACTAATTTTGCTTAGCGTTATACTCTGTAGCTCCATCGAGGTCTTCGCAAATGGCAAGATTTCATTCTTTTTTTATGGCTGAGTAATAGTCCATTATATATATATAAATTTATTATTCATATATATAAATCCCACATCTTTATTTGTTCATTAATTGATGGACTGATGGACACTTGGGCTGCGTCTAGATCTTGGCTATTGTAAATAATGCTGCTATAAACATTGGGCTGCATGGATCCCTTTGAATTAGTGTTCTTGGATCCTTTGGTAAATACCCAGTAGTGCAATTGCTGGATCTTAAGGTAGTTCTGTTTCTGTAAAAACTCAGTCAAGGAACTCACCAAAAATATATATATATACACATATATGTATACATACATACACCAAAAAATACATATATACACATATGTATGTATGTATATATATGTGTATATATATGTGTGTATATATGTATATATATATAACATAATAACATACGCCTAAAAGGAGGAGAGGAGAAAAGAACGGGTTCAAACTTAAATGCCCATCAACTTAATATAGACTGCTATATGCAGAATAGGTTACATACAAAACTAATGGTAAGCATATATCAAAAATCACTAATAAATATGCAAACAATCAAGAGAAAGGAATCCAAATATAACACTAAAGAAAATCAGCAACACACTAAAGAAAGACAAGAAAGGATCAGAGAAAATCTTCAGAAACAACCACAAAGCAGGTAATTAACATCCAATAAATACATATCTATCAATAGTTACCTTGACTATAAATCGACTACATGCTTCAATCAAAAGACATGGGGTGACGAATGGATAAAAATAACCAAGACCTACCTATATGCTGCCGACAAGAGACCGATCTTTTAAGAAAAGATTTATTTTTTATTTGAGAGAGAGAGCGGGGTGGGGGGGGGGAAGGGATAAGCCCAAGCAGACTGACTTCTCGGAGTGGGGAGCCTGATGCGGGGCTCAATTTCATGACCCTGAGATCACACCCTGAGCCAAAACCAAGAGGCAGCAGCTTAACCAACTACAGCACCCAGGCCCCCCAAGACACCCATTTTATTTATTTTTATTTTTATTTTTTTAGGACTTCATTTTTTTTGAGAGAGAGAGAATGAGAGAAAGCACTAGCAGAGGGAGGAGCAGAGGGAGAGGGAGAAGCAGACTCCTCGCTGAGCAGGGAGCCAGCTCAGGGCTCGATCTCAGGACCCTGATCATGACCTGAGCTGAAGGCAGACGCTTAACTAACTGCACCACTGAGGCATCCCCAAGAGACTCATTTTCGACCTAAAAACACCTGCAGATTGAAAGTGAGAATAGGGAGAAACATCTGTCATGCAAATTGTCAAAAAAAAGCAGAAGTAGCAATACTTACAGCCATGACTCTTTCGGCTACAAGTTATAGAAAATCTATCCCTGCTTCTAAAAAAAAAAAAAAAAAAGTGGGCAGGGAGGGCGTTGGTGGTTGGGTCATGTAATTAAGAAGGCAAGAATTCAGCTCAGGGAAGGCTGGATTGAGACCAAGTGACGTCATTAGGATGTGGTCTCGGCCCGGCTTTCCTGAGCTCACCGCATTGTCAGGAGGCAGGCGGTCACATCTGGCGGCTGCAGATCCACACGCTATCAGCCAGGCGGCTCGGGTGGAGACTATGTCCTTCCTCAGGGCTGCACAGAAGTCCTCAACCTGCCTGACCCCCCGTGACTCTGCTTGTGCAGACCTCGTCATGCTCCCACCCGTGGCGTGGGTGGGCAGAAAGCTCCTAGGGTCCCAGTCCCTCCCCAGCTGCCTGGATTGAGACTTTTAAAGGGCGGCTGTTTGAAGGAAAAGCAAGGTGCTGTTGGCAGTAAAAAGGAAACAGATGCTGGGAAGAACGCGGTGCGGATTTGAGGGCATAGGAGAGGAAACGCAGAGATGCGGAGTCTGGAAGGAGTGGGACAGGGGAGGCTGAATGGAGGAGAAAATTCAGGTCAGCAAGAAATGCGCTGGCAGGGGACCCCTTCTTCCTCACCGTATCAGTTTGCTGGGGCTACCATAACAATATGGATGGCTTAAACAACCGAAATTTATTTTCTCCCAACTCTGGAGGCTAGAAATCCAAGATCAAGGTGCTGGCAGGGTTGGCTTGCCCTAAGGTCTCTCTCCTTGGCCTGCAGGTGGCCATGCCCACCCCCTGTCTCTTCACAGGCTTCATGTGCACCCCTGGTGTCTCTCCTGCTTCTCATAAGGACACTAGTCATATTGGAGCAGACCCACCCATATGACCTTATTTTATTTTATTTTATTTTATTATTTTATTTTATTAAGTAATCTCCCGATGTGGGGCTTGAACTCATGACCCCAAGATCAACAGTCATATGCTCTTTTGACTGAGTCAGTCAGGCGCCCCAGGACCTCATTTTAATCCAATCACCTCTTTAAAGGCCTTATCTACAAATACAGTCACCTTCTGAGGCAGGGGGCTCAGGACTTCAACATAGGAACTGAGGTGGGGGAGCATAATTCAGACCATAGCGCTCAGTATTGTCAACAAAGGCACAAAGAAAACATAAAGACCATGGATTTCTCATACAATTATAGAAAATGTAATGATTGTAGCTGAATGGGTGTGGGCACACGGTTCTCAGCAAATCTTCTGTATTACCCTGAATCAGTAAAAGCTGCCATCTTGAATGATTAATCTGTTCTCTGTAGCCACTAGTCTTCTAGAAACCCTAGCCTTCAGGAATGGCTGCACAGTGGACTGAACGCTTCTGCCTCCTCACAATGCCGTTGTTGAAACCCAATCCCCCATGTGATGGTACCGGAGGTGGGGGCTTGGGGAAGTGATTAAGATCTGAAGGCAAAACCCTCATTAATGGGATTTGTGCCTTGTCAGGGAGACCCCGGAGACTTTCCTTGCCCGTTCTGCCACGTGAGGATGTGGTGAGAAGAAAGCCCTCTGTAAATCAGGAACCAGGATCTCGCCAGACACCGAATCTGCCGGCACCTTGATCTCAGATTTCCCAGCCTCCAGAACTGTAAGAAGTAAATTTTTGCTGTTTTTAAGCCACCCTATCTATGGGATTCTATTAAAACAGCCCGAACAGACCAAGGTTCTAAACCAGTGCATAGCCAAAATCAAGCGAACAAACCGACCAACCAAAGAAACGAACTAAGAGACTAGCAGATCAAAGGCGTACTCCCACAAATGCTGTGCAGCCAGCCAGCTACCTGTGGGAAGGACAGTGACACTCCACGCCTTACTGGGCAACACCAAGATGTAGAGAGCTGGGGGGGAATGAACACCGGCACCTCATACAGTGTTCTCTCCAGAGGAGGCACAAAGGAAGCAATGGCTAGGTTGAATTTCTCTAAAAAGAAAGCAGAGGGATGCCTGGGTGGCTCAGTTGGTTAAGCATCTGCCTCCAGCTCAGATCATGATCCCAGGGTCCTGGGGTCAAGTCCTGTATCAGGCTTCTCGCTCAGCAAGGAGCCTACTTCTCCCTGGGCCTGCTGCTCCCCCTGCTTGTGCTCTCTCTCTCTGACAAATAAATAAATAAATACAATCTTTGAGTAAATTAATTAATAAAATAAAAAGAAAGAAAGAGGGAGAGCCCCTATCGGGGGCAGTGAGATGGAAGTGGAGGGTAAAAGCCAGCTGCACTTTGATTCAGAGGCTCTTGGAGCCCTATGCATGCAATAAGACATCTTCCGAATGTATCCCAAGAAGAGGGGAAATGGGAGGAGGAGAGGGCAATGGATTGTGTTTCTTGCTCACCAATCAAAAATCGAAAGATTCTCCCCAGCCTCATCCTAGGGTGATGAGTACTTCCCCATCCTTTTTCATTTTCTTAACAGCGCTTATCACTGTATGGAGTTGTCTTATATAATTGTTCGATTCCTTTTCTGTAGTTGGCCCCCCGCCTCCTCCAGAATAAGCTCTAAGACAGAGGGACTTTCTCATGGTCTTTGCTATGTCTTCAGCACCCAGGACATAGTAGGTGCTCAGAAAACAGTGTTGAATGAATAAAGGAGAAAGAAGAGGCTGTCAAAGCCTTCTTTAATAAAATAAAGGTAACCATGCCCAAATAATCAATAACTCTACGGAGAGCTTGGCAATTCAGAACGCTTCATTCCATGAAGATCGTGTATAATTAACATATACATTTTGGTTAGAAAATCTGTGGTGGTATCATGAAAAATCAGCTTTACTCGTTTCCCTGTTTCTTTTGCAGTATTAATAGCAAAAACAGGGGTGCCCGGGTGGCTCAGTCGTTTGAGCGTCTGACTCTTGATTTCATCTCAGGTGATGATCTCAGGGGTCTTGAGATCAAGCCCCTCATTGGGCTCTGCGCTGGGTGTGGAGCCTGCTTGGGATTCTCTCTCTCCCTCTACCTGTCCCGACCACGCCCCCATACCCCACCCCCGCTAATGTGAACACACTTTATCTCTCACCAAAAAAAAAAAAAAAAAAAAAGGCAAAAACGTAAATTTTTAGTTGCTTTTATTAAGCTTTTTGTGAACATATGTATTAACCACATCTTTTATAGTCTATTTTCTGATGCTTTCACATCTGGAGCCTTGTGACCCCAGAGGGACTTCCCTCCCGGCTGATAAGCCAGTTCCTAGAAATAGTAAACAACTCACCCATGAGCACGCTTTTTAAACACAAATCAGCCAATCCAGAGCCCCTAGCCCAACACTCCTCGATAGGGCTCTCGAACTCTAGGTCACTATCCACTGCCCTAATCACCCCAGAGCCAGGTCCTAGACCGCTAGGGACAGACCCTATTCCCCAGAGCCCACTCAAATTATTCAGACTAGTCAATCCTAAACCTTTTTACCATGCCTCCCCATTCCTTCCCACAGAAACCGCAGTAAAGTCTCCTGCCCCCACTTTCTCCCTCCCCCGCTGCTCCTAACCCACGCAGGTGCTTCTGCCTCGGGGCCCCTGTGTGGCGTGCCCCCCTCCTTCGGAGTTGCGAGTAACAGGCTATATTTTAAGTGGCAATTGTCTCCTGAGCAGTTGACCTTACTGTACCTCTAATTGTCTATGAACAATATATTAAAAACAACAATACACTCAGTTGTAAGTAACAGAAAACCCAATTCAAACGGCCTTTTTGCCATGAGGGAGACGTATGGTGAGTTGAGCATCAGGACAGTTGGGTCATTCCAGTCTCCACTGGTGTCATCAAAGACCCAGTGTCTTCCAGTCCCTCATCTGCCCTTGGAAATGTCAGTTCATGCCTCCATTCCCTGACCCACAGTCTTCCTTATTTAAACTGAGGGAAAGGGAGCAGGTCCCTTCTGGAAGCTGTCTCAGGAGAATGGAGCCACTTCATGCTGAAGAGATCCAGGAAACCCCTTTGCAAAATTAGGGCATGTCTCCCTCCATGGCCAACAAAGGGACTATGTTGATGAGGCTGGGCTGGAGCCACATGTCCTTCCTTGAATCAGGAGGGCAGGCAGCTTACAAGAAGGGTGTGAGTTGCATAGGGGCATGCGTGGGGGAGGTGTGGACGCCCGAATGCATCCTGAGCAGTGAGTTAACAGGAAAGGGGGAGTGCACGTTGAGTGGTAACATCATGCCCATGCAGCAACACTATAGTGATACAAGTATGAAAAATAGAGAGGTGGCACAAGGCAATAATCTGTGTTGGAGTAGGTGGTGATTTAAGAAGAGGGGATGGGACACCTGGGTGGCTCAGCTGGTTAAGCGTCTGCCTTTGGCTCAGGTCATGATCCCAGGGTCCTGGGATTGAGCGCCATGTTGTCCGGCTCCCTGGTTAGCAAGGAGCCTGCTTCTCCCTCTCCCTCTCCTTTGGCACCTCCCCCCGCCACGCCACTCGTGCTCTCTCTCTCTCTGAAATAAATAAATAAAATCTTTAAAAAGAAAAAAAGAAGAGAGGATAAAACTCACAAAGCAGCTGTAGTATCACATTTGCAACTAAAATCTTCTATCTTTGGTGGCTTTTACTATATTAGAAGGGGACAATTCACTTCTCATGAGATACGGTCCTGATTCCGAGATGGCCGATTAAAAAAAAAAAGTCATTAAATTTATATTTTTCATTTCTATCTTACATTTGCCTGTCTCATCTTTTAAGGTTGTAAACTTGATGGGAAAAGAGGTCATACACTTTTATAGCATAGCGGTATTTAAAATGTCAAGAAGCAAAAAAAATCAGGGTGCTTTTTAGCCTGAGAATTTTAATGCATGTTTATTGCTTTTCTTCAACAGTTTCTCTCATTCCACACACAGACATTAGTCCTCTCTGACTCCCACCCCCAGACACACACATTTAGTCCCAGGAAAGATGAGCTATCAGCAAGAGCACAATTCTTTAGTAAAGGATCAAAGAAGGCTAATGTAATTAGTGTCTAGGGTGGAAGGAATGAAGAAAGCATGTAATGTAGAAAGGTTATTTGTGATCTGCTTCTTGAAAAAATGTCTGCTTGATTTGTACCTTTCTGCGGCTCTCTGCAGTAGAGCTTCACTCTCCTCTGCCACAGACCCATTTCCAATCACCAGGCTTGTGTGGATTTATGCTCTCTTCCCGATTTAATAGCAACTCCCAGAAGTGCTTTTTGGCATCACGAGATGGAGGGTGTATTAGACATTCTGCAAGCATAGATCATATTTATCACCAAATCGTAGATAATTGTGAACAAAGAAGAATAATTATAAAATTCACATATTATGCTACTGATCAGCCCAACCATAATGATTTTTATTTATTTATTTTTAAAGATTTTATTTATTTATTCGACAGAGATAGAGACAGCCAGCGAGAGAGGGAACACAGCAGGGGAATGGGAGAGGAAGAAGCAAGCTCATAGTGGAGGAACCCGATGTGGGGCTTGATCCCAGAACGCCGGGATCATGCCCTGAGCAGAAGGCAGACGCTTAACCGCTGTGCCACCCAGGTGCCCCTGATTTTTAATATATGGATCTTGCTTTGATTTTTGCACTTGGTGAAAGTAATATATGATATGAAAACAGGACTAGTAAGCAACATATTATTTGTTCCTTCCAACAAAAGCAGAATGAGAAAATGGATGTGAAAACACTTTGTAAATCCTAAAGCACTATTTAAATGTGAGTTATCGTTATTGATTTCATTAGTTGTTAAGCTTTATTGAAGGGAAGAAAGATAAGAAAAGAACTGCATAGGTTAGCTCATTTTCTTCCTTTACTGGAAGAAGTGCATTAGAATTATCTATTTATTTTCTAGGTGTTTTAACATATTCAGATGGCAAATTCTATCCTGATGAATGTTTTCACAGTTCAAAAAGTGGTCTGCTTTCAATGCAAATTTTGAAATGGGCAAAAGACTTGAACAGGCATTTTACAAAAGAGGCTATACAAATGACCAATAAACATATGAAAAAATGTTCATGATACATCACCAAGAAAATGTAAATTATACCCACATTTATTTACCACTACATGCCCAACAGACTGGCTGACATTGATGCGAGCTACCAATATTGAGAACTGGCGTATGTGGAGAAACTGGATTCTCACAGACTGCCAATGGGGGTGTAAAGTGGTACCTTTTGAAAAATTATTGACAATATCTGCTATGGTTGAAATTATGTACCTCTTACACAAACACTACCAAGGAATATACCTTTGGTGGGCAGAATAAACATACTCTCCTTCCCCAAAGCTGTCCACCTCCTAATCTTGGGAAACTGTGACTTTATTATGTTTCATGGTGAAAGGTAAGTTGCAGATGTGATTAAAGTTACAGACCTGGAGATGGGGAGAATTATCCTGAACTATTAGTGGGCCCAATCTAATCACATCAATCCTTAAAAGCCCTGATCCTTTTCCACTGTGGTCAGAGAGAGAAACTACAATGAAGGAACAGCCAGAGACATGGGACCAGAGAAGGATTCAAAGCCATTTTTGCCAACTTTGAAGATAGAGACAAGGTCACAAGCCAAGGAATGCAGAGGTCGCTAGAGGCTGGGAATGACTTCTGGCTGAATCAGCAAGAAAATGGAAATTCAAGGGGCGCCTGAGTGGCTCAGTTGGTTAAGTGTCTGCCTTCGGCTCAGGTCATGATCTCAGGGTTATGGGATCGAGTCCCACATTGGGCTCCCTGCTCAACGGGGAGCCTGCTTCTCCTTCTCACTCTCCCTCTGTGCTCTCTCTCAAATAAATAAAACCTTTAACGAAAGAAAGAAGAAAGAAAGAAAGAAAGAAAGAAAGAAAGAAAGAAAGAAAGAAAGAAAAGAAGAAAAGAAAGAAAGAAAGAAAGAAAGAAAGAAAGAAAGAAAGAAAGAAAGAAAGAATTCAGTCCTACAGCAGCAAGAAACAGAACTTGGCTAACAACCGAAATTGGTGAGATAATGCCTGGTGAGACCGCTGCAGACTTCTCACCTACAGACCTGAGAAATAACAAATGCGGGTCATTTCAAGTGAGAACTTTGTGGTAATTTGTTGCAGTGGTCATAAAAAGCGAATGCAATACCCAACAGAAACGTGTTGTGCACCAGAAAATGTGTACAATAACGTTCACAGCCGTATTGTTTGTTAAGAGTCCCCAAGCAGAAATACCTCATGTGGCCACTCACATACAATGGGAATGTGGGGAGGTGAGACAGAGAGTGCTGACAGTCCCCAGATGATGTTTGGTGGCATTTCTCACAGCATGAGTGAGTATGGAGGACGGTGGGAGACAGACTGTGTGGTTTCACGTATGTATATAAAGCTCGAAACCAGGCAGAACTCTTCCCACTGATAGCGGTCAGAACAGTGTTTATCTTTATCGGGGGAAGGAACAGGGAAAAGGTACAAGGGAGCTCCGGGGGTGCCAGAAATGTCCCATATTTTTATCTGGAGTGTGCTTTTCTGCGTATAGGTTATACTGCGGTTGAAAAGTCCATATAAAAAGTGATCTGTTTTAATTATGAAATGTTAAAAAAAAAATGTACCCTAGAGACCACTTTGTAATGGTTTTCTTTTCCCTCTCATTTACTCTTTGGCTTCCCTGATTTTACATCATGGAATATTCCCCTTAGGCCAGAGGAATAGAAAAATCCAGTGAAATGCCACCAAATACCATGGCACATTTGAATGAATTTAAATGGATACACTTTCACACACTCTGCTTTTAAATTGCATTTATTTGTTTGTTTATTTCTTTCTTTAAAGATAATTAGTTTTTTCTCCCCAGAAGCAACTATCACATTGTTACCATTCTCTTCTATTTCCTTCCAAAGATTTTTCAGTCACATTGTATGTGTGTGTGTGATTTTTTCTTTCCTTTTTTTTTTTTTTTTTTTTACATGAGTGACAGCGAACTATACATTTGGGTCTGTACTTGCTTTTCTCGCACATGAGCAGAGTCATAACATTTAATAGCTGAGTAGATGTTGAATCATCAATCATTTGACTCATTCCCCTACTGCTGGGCATTTAGATTGTTGCTGGGCTTTTGCCATTGTAAACAACAAGGCAGTAAATACCGCTAAATGTCCATCACTTTGCATAATCGCAAGTTACTTTTCAGTAGTTTACTTCAAATCAAAAATCAATGGTGGATGTTAACATTTTTTTACATTTTAAAAATGGACTACCTACTGAGAAGAATACTCTTATTAAGGAATTCATTCGTCCAAAGATATTTCAGTACCTAACTTCAGGTTAGACAAAGCCTAAACAACAACCAAAAATTAATAATACATCCATAAAAGATATACTTTTTAAATGATGTATTAGTTTCCTAGGGGTTTTGTTACAAAGTACAGACTGGGTGGGTGGCTTCATACAACAGAAATTTGTCATCAGATAGTTCTAGAAACTAGAAATCCAGAATCAGAGTGTTGTCAGAGCCATGCTTTCTCCAAAGTCTCCAAAGAGAAATCATTCCTTGCCTCTTCCAATGGCTTCTCGTAATTCCGCGGCTTGTAGATAACTCATTACAATCTCTCCCTCCAGCTTCACCTGGCTGTCTTCTTATAAGGACACAAGTCATATCATATTAGAGGCCCACTCGACTCCAGTATTACCTCTTCTTAATTAATTCTATTTCCGATGACCTTTTTTTCCAAATAAGGTCACATTCAGAGATACTGGGGGTTAGAACTTCAATATATCTTTTGGGGTGGGGGAAGTAAGACTCAATTCAACCCATGTTAGGAACTGAATGTTTGTGTTCTTCCAAAATTCATATGTTGAAATAACCCTCAATGTGGTAATTTAAGAATAGTACATGATTTGGTACTTTACTGAGGAAACAAATAAATATTATATACAAGTGTTGTCAGCATTCAGCAAATATTTGAAAAATGCCTATGAGGTGCCAAGCCTTATTCTAGGAATTGAGATAGAACTCTAAAAAAAAACAGGCAAAATTCTCTGCTATTTTGGGTCTCAGTGAGGAGACAGGCAATAAACAAATAAGTAAAATGTATCTTATGTTTAGACATTAATAAGCACTAAGAAGAAAAAATTGACCACAGAAGGGAAATATAGAGTGTAGGGAGCTGAGTTAGAATCTGAGAGAGTGTGGTCCTGGAAGGTCCCACTGAAGAGCCTCTTGCATAAAAACCTGAAGGAAGTGAGCCTTGGGTAGGCTGCGGGAAGAGGAAGAACCAAGGCCTGAGTCAGATAGAGCATATCTGATCTATTCGAGGAAGAGCGTGGGGCCAAAGAGGCTGCAAGATGGGCAGGGTGGGCCAGGGGTGGCTGCGAGGTCCCAGGGGGGAATGGAAGCCTGCCACACTGAGGGCATAGGGAGGACGTGGTTGTCCTCTAAGTGATGTGAGAGCCTTAGGAGTGTTCAAGCAGAAGGGTCGCCCCATCTGGCATAGGCTTCAACATGGCTGCTTTGTGAGAACAGGCTGAGCGGGGCTGAGGGTACAACTAGGGAGACAAGTTTGGAGTCTACTGCAATCATCCGAGCAAAAGATGATGTGGTCTGGACCAAGTTTGTGGGGATGGGGTGAGTAGGTGTAGTCCCGTTCTGACCCTACACAGAAAGTCAAAATGACAGTATCTGCGGTCAGACCAGATTCCGGATGCAAGAGGGGGAAGTGCAAAGGTAGCCCAGAGGCTATTGATCTGAGCAATCGAAAAGACAGAGTTGTCATTAACTGAGATGGGGACGCTGCAGGAGGAGCAGGCTTAAGGGAAAATACAAGGTGCAGTTTGGGTCATGCAAGTCTGAGAAGGCAAGCATGAATCTGGAAGTTCAAGGGAACATTCCAAACTCAAGAGACACACTTTGGAGTCGAACACGTGAAGGGCATTGAAAGCCACAAGACTTTTGAAATCATGTAGGAGCTGAGTGTAGACCTTAAAAAAGGACAATGAATCTGGTTTCTAAGTTTCAGAAGCCCATGGGACATCCGCGTGGAGACTGAAAATACTAGAAGAGCAATATGACTAAAAAAAGAGAAAAAAGGCATTAGCCAATAAGCAATAGCTAAAAAATGGAAGTGAACACGGAAACGCCAATGTTTACCTGGTGGTTAAAAGGCTAGCAAATACAAATTTGGGAGTGGACCGGGGAGGAGGGGAGAGGAGAGTGGGGAGGAAGAGGTGTCCCAGAGCCAGGGGAGAAGAAAGTTGTAAGGAGGAGAAAAGTAGACTGCCACGGATAGGTAAGTGGGCTGCAAACCGAGCAGGGACCACTGGATTTGGTCATTAGGGGGGTTTTGTTGCCTTTAGAAGTCAGATTGCAGTAGATGGAGGGATGAATTGAAGTGAGGAAGTAGGGTAATATTATCTGAAAGGAAAATAAACTCTATCGTCGGGCTTACCCATACGCCTCAGGCTGATAAATCACGGTGCTGACCTCTTTCCCCTCCTCCCGTGTGGAGGTGCCTGGGTCCTCATTCAGTTGCTTTCTTTTGGGGGATCCCAGCCTCCCAGGTCTGTCTGACAAGTGCAGCATTGATGCGGATCTCTGTTCCTGAAATGCCTTATCCTTGTGGGTTCAAGTGCCACTCCTGGCTCAGATCCCAGCTCAAACCCTACACCTCCTGGAAGCTTTCTCCAGTCTTTCCAGCTTGGAGGTATCTTCCTCCCCCCCCCCCGAATTTGTATAATATTTATCTGTACATCTCTTAAAGTACATTTTGCTTTAGACCTTTATTTCCTTTTATATATTTATTGATGCTTTTCGACTTTTCTTCTCTACTAGACTAAAAGCTTCAGACAGGATCCATGGTTGATTCACCTTGATATCCCCAAGGATATCACATTCCTTCACATTTACACTAGATATTAATATTTAATACATGCTGGCTGTTCGATAAATATTTGTTTGGTAAATTAATAAAGGGAGACTAACTGGACCCAACAGAATCACATAAAATAGAGTCCAGCAATTGGCACAATGTGCTTATCTGTAGATTAAATGTGCTTGGTGGATGGAAACGGAAATTTCAAAGTCAGCAGAGAGTTAATTGCCAAACATCTAAGCCAATCCAAAATCCGGAAAGTAACGCAGATGTCAGTCAAGGGTGGAAACACCATAGTAAATCATGGGCTATGGACTAAATTGTGTCCCCCCAGAATTCATATGTTGAAGCCCTAATCTTCACACGTCAGAATGTGACTGTTTTGGAGATGAGGCCTTTAAAGAGGTGATCAAGTTAAAATGAGGCTATCGTTGGGGGGGCCCTAATCCAACCTGACTGTGCCCTGAGAAGAAAAGGAAATGAGACACACAAAAGCAATATAGGGAGGCCGTCTTTGGAGCCAGAAGTTGGAAAGTGTGACCCGGGGAGGCCATGTTTTCCACCTGCAGACAAAAACTATTGTAGTGAATAGGCATGAGGCCAAGGGCGGGGTCTAGAGACGGAAAGACTCCTGAAGATGTTAAATCTCCTGGACACAGTCATTCCATTGGGCCAGCTGGATTTTTGCTCTGCTACAGCTCCATTGCTCAACCACTCCTGGGGGAATCCGGAGCAAATAAATTCCAGTTCGGAATTTGGCCTAAATTACTTTTTCTTTTCTTCTTCTTTTTTTTTTTTTAAGTAGACTCCACTCCCAGTGTGGAGGCCACTGCAGGGCTTGAACCCCTGACCCTGAGATTATAGCCTGAGCTGAGATCAAGAGTCAAGATGCTCAACCGACTGAGCCACCCAGGAGCCCGTGGTCTAAATTACTTAGTATTTAGGATTCCCCCCCCCCAATGAAGAGTCCTAACTCATTCAATATCAAACAACTATAGTCTTACTTGCATCTTGCTTTTCAATCTTGTTAACAAGTACACATAATTTCTTATAGAATTTCAACTAAGAAGGGCGCCTGGGTGGCTCAGTCGTTAAGCGTCTGCCTTTGGCTCAGGGCGTGATCCCGGTGTTCTGGGATCCAGCCCTGCGTCAGGCTCCTCCACTGGGAGTCTGCTTCTTCCTCTCCCACTCCCCTTCTTGTGTTCCCTCTCTCACTGGGTGTCTCTCTCTCTGTCAAATAAATAAATAAAATCTTAAAAAAAAAAAGAATTTTAACTAAGAGCATTTTATATAATTTTTATTTTGCTTTCTTTTAAAACAGTACATTACTAATTTTAATATTAAACATTAACATCTTAAATGCATATTAATAATAATCAGTAAAAGCATCATATTTAATATAATATATAACAAGACATCCTGCTACACAGTCCTCCAGGTGATCGTTTGAATGCTTGCATGACATTCTCTCATTGCTGTGACAGTTAGCAGTTGTCCTTTATCGGATGCTCCTTATGTTTCAGGCACTATATATATTAGAGTCTATATATGTGTGTATTCCTCATAACAACCGTCGAGGAATTACTGTTTCCAGTGTAGTGATACAAGCGCTGGCTTAAAGGGGCAATGGGACTTGCTCAAAATCACGTAGGAAGTCATGCAGTACGTTGTGGACGGTCTCACTGCAAAGCCACCCCTTCTTTACCACGCAGCGTGGCTCTTCACTACTGCAGTGTATTGGTCTGCCCTGGCCGCCATCAACAAAATACCACTAGATAAATAAACAACAGATATTTATCTTTTTTCTGTTCTCAATCAAGGCTGCTCTTTCACCCATATGCACTGGGCATGCATACTGACCATCACCCCCCGAATCTGGTTCATCTAACCCAGAGAAGGCCGTCATTGGCGTGACCTGCTGTTTAATGGAACATAGGCGTGGGGCTGGGTCCCAGAAATGGCTGCTGGAAGTGATGCAGGAGCAGGTCTCAGGAGGAGAGGGGCTCCTGGGCCCATCAAGAAATACATGTCTACTAAACATGTAGTTATGGCTTTTCTTTTTGAAAATGTTAAAATATAATAACTTCCAAAAGGAAAAGAAAAAATGTTGGGGGACACCTGGGTGGCTCAGTCGGTTAAGCATCTGCCTTCCGCTCAAGGTCCTGGGTTGGAGCCCTGTGACCGGCTCCCTGCTCAGTGCGGAGCCTGCTTCTCCCTCTGCCTGCCACTCCCCCTGCTTGTGCTCTCTCTCTCTATGACCAATAAATACATAAAACCTTTTTTAAAAAAAATGTTGGTACTAAAAGCCATCTTTCTCGGTTTTACTCTATCATAATTAGAATGTGTTTTCAGCATCTTTGTCCAATTTCGGGTTAAATGTGGTCACCATGTGTTGGAAGTCCTCGAGGAACTGGGGGGGTTTACTGGTGTCCAGCTTAGTGTCAGACCCTTTAGCTCTTCCATTGCTGAACATCAAAATAGTTCATTCATTTGATAATAGAACAGGTTCATATTTGATATATCCAATTTCCTCCAAAATGGTCAGCATTTAGGTTAGATTTGATTCATTCATTCATTCCCACGCTTTAACCTCCCCAAGGCACTAACTACAGAAAAACAGGACCCGACCCTGCCACACAGACACACCTCACACCCTCCCTTTTCCCTCAGCAGATGTCAATAAATTTTTTAAAGACAAATTTGCATACAAATGTAATGAATCTGTTTTAAGCTCTTGCGTAAAGTCATTTAGAAAGAGCTTCCAAATTCCTTGAATACTCCTTGAATACCCCTAGCAGCAGGAGATAATTTGCTGAGTTCTCATTCACAGAAGAGGCGAGAAAGAATGATTTATTTCTGGGCATATTTAATTTCATAGAATCTTAGGTTCATAATTGGTTGATTTCCAGTTCTTCCAGGCACAACCACACCATGGAGAAATGATTTTAAAAGATGAAGACTTAGTGAGGGCTTACTAAATGTTTCAGGCCAGCTCTCAAGATTCTCTTAATTTCCTACGTACTATTAAAGAGCGACACATGTCCTGTGGTTAGAAGGCTCTGGTAACGCACCTGTGGACAGAAATGACTGCATAACACGATAGATCTGCCTAAGCGTCCAAACAACAAGCAAACATAACTGAAAATGGCTAACAGCTGCATAGAATGATCCCAGGGTAGCAGCCCCGACCCAAAGAAAAATGATGCCGTAGGGACAAGAATCACAGAAACTTCCACTGGGTGATCAGGACATGTGTTCCAGCAGAAACCCCAGGGCTCTTGTGGTTTGTTTCTTTCCTCGGCTTGTGATGCTTGCAGTGGGACTGCATTCCCAAACTCATAGGACCAAGTACAGCAGAGAAAATACCTTATTACGTATTGTTGGCTTTAAAGGGTGGCTACCCTAATGAAGAAGCAAAAGTTAGAAATCCTGCCCAGTCCAACCTGCCAGAGACGTGGAACCATGGATGTAATAAAGAACGACATGTCGCAGGGCACCGGGCTGACTCGGTAGGTAAAGCACACAAGTCTTGATCTCAGGGTTGTGAGTTCGAGCCCCATGTGGGGTGTAGAGATTACTTAAAAATAAATTTTTTTTTTAAATTTTATTTATTTATTAGAGAGACAGAGAAGGAGAGAAAGCACAAGCAGGCAGAGGGGCAGAGGGAGAGAGACAAACAGACTCGCCGCAGGGAGCCCAACGCGGGGCTGGATCCCAGAATCCAGGGATCATGACCTGAACTGAAGGCATACACTCAACCGACTGAGCCACCCAGGTGCCCCTGAAACTAAAATCTTAAGAGTCAGCGTCATTTTATAAACATTGGTTTAAATTTTTGTTCATAGGGCACTTGGGTGGCTCCGTCAGTTGGGCATCTGCCTTTGGCTCAGGTCCTGATTCCAGGATTCTGACATTGAGTCCCACGTGGGGCTTTCTGCTCAGCAGGGAGGCTGCTTCTCCCTCCCCCTTGCTCCTCCCCCCCCTCCGCCCCCCCATACTCGCGTGCGCTCTCTCTCTCTGTCAAATAAATAAAATCTTTTTAAAAAATAAAATAAAATAAAATTGTGTTCATAGAGAACTAATTCTAGGGTAATTTTGGCTTCTTTAATACCTACGTTTCACACTGCATGGCACCGTCGAATTCTCCCTGGGGAAACGTGTCTTGATCCTTCATGAGATGAAAAGCTCAGCAGCACAGACTTCCAGTCAGTTTGCCAGAACATTCCCCCCCCCACACTTTCATTCCCTAGATGTTTGGAAATTAAAGTCATTAATCTTTTTCTTTCTTTCTTTTAATCATAAGGGCCCCGCTGGCATGGTGATTAGCAATTTTAGCCTAAAAAAAAAAAATCCTAGCACAGCTGCAAAAAAAACAGACAAACAGAACAGCTGGGAAAACCTGATCTATTTTTGCTTTCCATTTAGTTGGAAAACAAAATTCCCTTTCGGAAAGAATTCCCCCCCACCCCCACCCATTCCACTCCACTCCATTTATCCTCTCTCTTTTCCTATAACTTTCATTTAGTTTTTCTTTCCTTAATGCTGCTGTCTTTTCATTCAATGGGCGTTTCCTGAATTTTTTTTCGTTTAACAAATACCCACTCTATGCTTAGTACAAGTAAAATACTGTGCTAGGTACTTCAGGGCCCTATAAAGAGAAATTATACTGAAGTACTGATATCAAAAAGTTTATTATCCTAGTAGAGGCTATGACTGGTACGTAAATGAGAATAACCAAAAGTAAAAGATGGGAAAGGACCAAATAAATATAAAGTGACATAGAAACTCAGAAGGAGAAAGATTCATTCCAGCTTGAGGGTTCAGTGAAAGTTCACAGAGGAGGTGTGTAGATAAAGGGCATTCCAGGCCGAGCAAAAACAGCGAGAGCAAAGGCATGGAGGCATTTTAATAATTTTTAAAAACATAGAAAGATTGAGTGACTAGAGCCGCCGTTCTCAAGGTGTGGTTTCCAGACCATCAGCATCTGCGTTCCCTGAGAACTTGCTAGGTAGGTCGGTCTTTGAGTCCCACCCCAGATCTTCTGAACCATAAACTCTGTGGTGGGACTCAGCTCTCTCTGGTGTAAGAAGCCTGCAGGAGATCCTGATGCGTATTCACGTTTGAGAGTCCCTGAATGAGGGCATAGGACATGGGGAGCCTAGGGCCTGGGACATCAGCTTTAAAAGTAAGATTGGAAAAATAGGCCTACATCCAAGTTAGAAACTCGTGCATCCAAGGACGCATTCAGCAGAGTACAAGGGTAACCTCCAGAATGGGAGAAGACACAGTTGACCCTTAAACGGGGAGAAACCGCACGGGTCCACGTACATGTGGATTTTTTTTCAATACCTAGGTTGGAAAAACTTTGGAGATTGGCGACGTTTTGAAAAAACTTGAAGACAAACCATGTAGCCTAATAAATAACAAAATTTAAAAAAATAAACAAAAAATTAGAATTAGGTATGTCATAAATCCATAAAATAGACGTCGGTTTTATCATTTATTATCATAAAATACATACAAATCTTTTACAAAAAGTTAAAAATTTTCAAGGCTTATGCACACAAGCATTTACAGACTGTACATTCCCAGTTGAGAAAAACGTAAACAAGGATAAAGGGGCAGTATTAAATCATAGTTGCATAAGTTAACTCTAGGACATGCGGCACTGTTGTAATAATTTTGCAGTCGCCTCCTGTTGCTACTGCGGTCAGCTCAGGCCTTGCAAGTACTGCCGAACATGCAGCGTGACGCTAATCATCTCCGTGTGAGCAGTTTGTCTCTCCAGCAAATTGCATGTAACGGTGAAGAGTGGTCTCTTGTGGTTCTCCCTATCAGCAGGTACGTTTCGGGGAGTCAAAAGTTAGACACGGTTTTGAACTGCAGGAGGAGGGTGGTGATCCTAAGCCCTTGTGTTTTTCAAGGTTCAACTGTATCTTCAAATCATACATCTCAGGGGTGAATATGCAGAATGTATAAAGGATTCCTACGGGGCACCTGGCTGGCTCAGTCAGTAATGCCTGCAACTCTTAATTTCAGGGTGGTGAGTACAGGTCCCACACTGGGCATAGAGCTTACTATAAAAAATAATAATAATAATTTAAAAAAGGATTCTTGGGATGCCTGGGTGGCTCAGTCGGTTAAGCACCTGACTCTTGATTTTGGCTCAGATCATGGTCTCGGGGTCATGAGATCGGGCCCCGCGTGGGCTCTACACTGGGCATGGATCCTGCTTGGGATGCTCTCTCGCCCTCTCCCTCTGCCTCTCCCTCCACCTCCCACTCTAAGAAAAAGAAAAGAAAAGAAGAGAAAAGAAAAGAAAAGGAAAGAAAGGAAAGGAAAGGAAAAGAAAAGAAAAGAAAAGAAAAGAAAAGAAAAGAAAAAAGAAAAGAAAAGAAAAGAAAAAAGAAAGGGATTCCTATCACTCAACACCAAAAAGTTAAAATAACTTAATTTAAAAAATGGGCAGGGGCGCCTGACTGGCTCAGTGGGAGGAGTGTGAGACCCGATCTTGGGATTGTGAGTTCAAGGCCAAGTTGGATGTAGAGATTACTTAAAAATAAACAAAATTTAAAAAAATAATAAAATAAAATAAAAAATTAAAAAATGGGCAAAGGACTTGAATAGATACTTCTCCAAATATGGTAAATGACCAACTAGTATGTGAAAAAATGCTCAACATTAGTAATTATCAGAGAAATGCAAATCAAAATCACAATGAGATATTATCTCACACCCAGTAGGATGGTTACTAGCAAGAAAAAAAAGGGGGGGGCACCTCAGTGGGTCAGTGGGGTTAAGCTTCTGCTTTGGGCTCAGGTCATGATCCCAGAGTCCTGGGATGTAGCCCAAGTCGGCTCCCTGCTGAGCGGGGAGTCTGCTTCTCCCTCTCCTTCTGCCCCTCTCTCCTGCTCATGTGTGCACGCAAACGCTATCTCTCTTTCAAAACTAAATAAATAGGGGCGCCTGGGTGGCACAGCGGTTTAGCGTCTGCCTTCAGCTCAGGGCGTGATCCCGGCGTCCTGGGATCGAGCCCCACATCAGGCTCCTCCGCTATGAGCCTGCTTCTTCCTCTCCCACTCCCCCTGCTTGTGTTCCCTCTCTCGCTGGCTGTCTCTATCTCTGTTGAATAAATAAATAAAATCTTTAAAATAAATAAATAAATAAATAAATAAATAAATAAATAAATCTAAGAAAAAGAAGAAAGACAAAACAGGTGTTGGTGAGGATGCACAGAAATTGGAACACTTGTGTACTGTTGGTGGGATTATAAAACAGTACAACCTGTTTTATAATGGCAGAACAGTATGGAAGTTTCTCAAAAAATTAAAAATAGAAGCACCATAGGATCCAACAATCCCACTCCTGGGTATATATTCAAAAGAAATAAAAGCAAAATCGCAAAGATATTTTCACACTCATGTTCATAGCAGCACTGCACATAATAGCCAAACTGGAAACAACCAGGGATCTATTGGTAGATGAATGGATAAGCAAAGTGTGGTGTATAAATACAATGGAATATCAGTCAGCCTTAAAAATGTAGGCAATCCTATCACAGGCTATGACATGGATGAATGTTGAGGATATTACTTTAAATGAAATAAACCAGTCACAAAAAAACACCAATACCGTATGATGCCACTTGTGTGGTGTGTAAAGTAGTCAAATTCATAGAAACAGAAAGTAGAATAGTGGTTGCCAAGGTCTAGAAGGAGGGGGGAAAGAGGGTTGTTATTTGACGCACATGGAGTTCCAGATTTGCAAGATGAAAAATCTGTAGAGATCTGTTTTACAACAATGTGGATATAGTTAACACTACTGAATTGTATACTTAAAAATGGTTAAGATGTTAAATTTAGTCTTATGTGGTTTTTTAATCACAATTTAAAAAGAAAAGGAAGGCTGGGGTAAGTGAGGGCTTTGAATTCTACCTCCTTTTTCTTCCCTCAGTCTATTATGAGTCTATTACTGCTTTCTTTTCTTGCATTTGGTCCTGGGGTTTTCTTTGTAGGAAGTTTGTTTTGTTTTGTTGGGGGCTTTACTGTTTTGGGGGGGTTGTTTGTTTTACTACTAACTCAATCTCTTTGGTATATTTATTTTTTTTCTTTGTTATATTTCTTTTTTTTTTGTCGTTCTTATATTTCTATTCCAATTTTCTATTTTTTCTTGAAAGAGTTTAGGTAGTTTGTGTCTTTCTAAAAATTTTTACATTTCATATAGCTTATCTGATTTGCTGGTATACAATTGTTCAAAATAGTACCTTATAATGCTGTTTACTGGGGCACCTGGGTGGCTCAGTCAGATAAGCGTCTGCCTTCGGCTCAGGTCATGATCCTGGGGTCCTGGGACCAAGTCCCGCATCAGGCTCCCTGCTCAGTGGGGAGTCTGCTTCTCCCTCTGCCCCCCTCCCCCCACTCATGCTCTTTCTCTCTCTCAAATAAATAAATAAAATCTTTTTATAAAATGTTGTTTATTTGTTTAAGTTCTAGAGTAATGTTTCTTCTTTCATTCCTGATTTTAGTAATTTGAAACTTCCCTCTTTTTTCTTGGTCAGTCTAACTAAAATTTTGTCAATTCCGTTTATCTTTTCAAAGATAAATTTTGGGTTTGTTGATTTTCTCTATTATTTTCCTATTTGGAATTTCATTTATTTCTGTTACAATCTTTATTATATCCTTCCTTCTATTTGCTTTGAGTTTAGTTTGCTCTCCTTTATCCAGTGTCTTAAGGTAGAAGTTTAGATTACTAATTTGAGATCTTTTTTCTTTGTTTAGTCTGACCATTTAAGCTATGAATTTCCCTCTGATCAGTGCTTTAGCTGCATCCCATAAGATTTGGTATGTTGCATTTTCATTTTCATTTACCGCAAAGTATTTTCTAACATCCATTGCTATTTTTTCTTTTATTCATTGTTTTTTTAGGAGTGTGTTATTTAATTTCCACAGATTTGCGAATGTCCCAAATTCCTTTCTGTTACTGACTTCTAAGCCCATTTCACTGCAGTCAGGGAATATGTATTTTGTACGACTTTTGGTCCTTTTAAATGTTTTAAGGCTCATTTTATAGCCTGACATTATGGCGTCTCCTAGAGAGCATTCCATGTACACTTGAGAAAAAGGTATATTCTCCTGCTGTTGGGTGGAGTGTCCTACCATCTGTGTGTTATTTCTGAATAGTTCATAGTGTTGTGTATTCTATTTCCTTGTTGATCGTTTGTCTAGTTGCTCTATCCAGTATTGAAAGTATGGCATGGAAATCTCCAATTACTACTGTTGAATAGTAATTCCTTCCTTTCTGTTGGTTTTTATTTCCTGTATTTTAGAACTCTGTTAAGTGCATATATGTTTGTGTTAGTTTTCTAGGGCTGCCAAATACCACAGACTGGGTGGCTTAAACAATAGAAATTTATTTTCTCACAGTTCTGGAGGTTGGATGTTCAAGAGTAAGGTGCCAGCAGGGCCAGGTTTTTATTGGGACTTTTGTCCTTGACTTACAGATGGGCACCCTCTTGCTGCTTCTTTATATGGTTGTCTCTCTGTGCACCTCTGGTGTCTGTCGGTGTATCCTAACCTTCTTTTTTCATAACAACAGCAGTCAGATAAGATTAGGAGATACCCTCTAGGCCTTACGTTAAGGTAATCTTAAAATATTTTAGATTTTATTTATTTGACAGAGAGAGAGACAGCCAGTGAGAGTGGGAACACAGGCAGGGGGAGTGGGAGAGGAAGAAACAGGCTCCCAGCAGAGGAGCCTGATGTGGGGCTCGATCCCAGAAAGCCAGGGTCACGCCCTGAGCCAAAGGCAGACGCTTAATGACTGAGCCACCCAGGCACTGCTAACGTAATCACTTTTTAAAAGGCCCATCTTCAATAGTCACATTCTGAGATATTGGTGTTGGAGGGTAGCTGGAAGAAAAGCAGGCAGGGACAAGCCCTCCACCCTTTCCCACGTGATAGATGACAAAACGTGATTGAGTGACAGGTGCATGAAGGGTTATTCAGATTAAAACACCCACCAACAAGCCCATAAAAACCCTTAGACTTAAATTCAGGCTGCATCATGTGCCAAAAAAAAAAAAAAACAATACAAAACAAAAAAACCCTAGACTTAGCAACTCGGTGGCAACCCTCTCAGGTCCACTCCCTTTTCAGGAGCTTTGTACTATCGCTCAGTAAACTTTGTACTATCACTTAATAAAATTTGCTTTGCTTCTCACCATCCTGTCTGGTCTACCTCTTCATCCTTCCAAGCAGTGTGACCAAGAACCTCGGGCACTAAAGAAGGAAATCCTGCAACACCAGGAGTTAGAACTTCAATATGTAAATTTGGGGACAGGGCACAACTCAGTTCGTAATAATTTATAATTGTTTTATCTTCTCAATGGATGTCTTTGTCTCTATTAACATTTTTTTTTGGTCTTAAAGCCAATTTTTGTCTGATATTAGTATAGTTATTCTATTTCTCTTTTGGTTACTGTATGCTTCTATTTTCAATCTACTTGTGTCTTTGAATCCGAACTGCGTCCCTATAGATAGCAAATAGTTGGATGATGAACTTAATCCATTCTGTCAGTATTTACTTTTTGATTTGAGTGTTTAGTCCACTTACATTTAATGTACTTACTGATAAGGTGGGATTTATGGCTGCAATTTTGTTATTTGTTTCCTATGTCTTATGTCTTTTTGTTCCTCTATTCCTCCACTACTAACCTTATTCTGTATTATTTTCTAGTGTGTCATTTCAATTCCCTAGCTGCTTCTTTTACTGATGTTTTGTAGGTATCATCTAGTGGTTGCCCCAGGGATTAAAATTAACATCCTAATTTATAACAACCTAATTTAGATTAACACAAACTTAATTTCAATCCTATATAAAAAAACACTGCTCTTATATAGATCCATTCCCTCCCCCTTCTTTGTGCTGTTATTTCATACAAGTTACATTTTTCACTCTGGAAAACAGTATGGAGATTCCTCAGAGTTAAAAACGGAACTACTCTATGATCCAGCAATAGCACTACTAGGTATTTACTCAAAGAAGACAAAAATACTGAATTCAAAGGGATACATGCACCCCAATGTTTATAGCAACACTATCTACAATTACCAAATTATGGGAATAGTCCAAGTGTCCATTGACTGATGAATGGATAAAGAAGATATAGTGTATGTGTGTGTGTGTGTGTGTGTGTGTGTGTGTGTGTGTATAGATAGATAGATAGATAGATAGATAGATAGATAGATGATAGATAGATAGATACGTAGATACATAGATATACATACAGTGGAATACTCCTCAGCCATAAAAAATAATGAAATCTTGCCATTTGCACCCACATGGATGTAGCTAGAGAGTATTATGCTAAGAGAAGTAAGCCAGAGAAAGACAAATACCATATAATTTTACTCATATGTGGAATTTAAGAAACAAAACAAATGAGCAAAGGGAAAAGAGAGAGGGAAGGAAACCAAGAAACAGACACTCAACAACGGATAACTGGTGATTACCGGAGGAGAGGCGAGTGGGGAGATGGGAAAAATCGATGATGGGCTTTAAGCAAGGCACTTGCTGTGATGAGCACCAGGTGTTGTGTGGAAGTTTTGAGTCACTATATTGTACACCTAAAACTAATATTATTTAAATAAAAACTTAAGAAAAAAGTACAGGGTGACAGTACAGCGAATGGTATGAATGGTATACCTGAGAATGAACTGAGCCTACAGTCCAAGCTAGATGGTTGGCTCTACTAGTTTTCTACCATCTGTGTGCAGGTGTGTCCTTGGGTGATGTTTCTCTCGTCCCCAGATTATACCGCGTGATCAAATTAGATCACAAATGATGCTATTTCCAATATATATATTTTTTATTTTGTTAGATTAATAGAGATACTCTGGTATTTTATTTCTGGTATATTTTACTCTTTCACATTCTCTCTTGGAAATAATTTTCTACCGTATTGTGTAGTGTTATTTAATAAATGAACATTCTTGGAAACCAAGTTGATCTTTGAATCCTAAGTGAAGAAAAAATAAGGCTGTGTTATCTTGAGGAGCTTTAATTCACATATCTGAGTCTCATTTTCTTATTCATTAATTGGGACTAATAAAGCATTTAAATTAATGTATGTTACATAATGGCATAGAGTGGGCATTTAAGGATGATAAGTGCATTATTTTTATTGTCATTTTGTTGTATTTTGTTTCCATATTAAGGGAAATAAAACCTGTGTATGTACCAAAAAAATTACACTTTTGTATGTTATGTGCCCATAAACACAGGTGTATAATTATTGTAGCTCAGTCCTCCTTTAAGTCAGATAGGAGAAAAAAAGTGTTACAAAGAAAAAATAAGGTTATACTGCTTTTTCTTCCTACCAGTGCCCTTTATTTCCCCAGGTGGATTCAAGAATTTCTTAAAGGACTCCCTTTAGCATTACCCGAGGGCATTGAAACGGTACACTAGAACACAGGCCAGTGTTCTCACTATTTTTACGGAGGAAAGAATTTTCACTTGCCATTTTGGCTGATATGTTTTTTTCTTGCATTTGGAACCTGGGTGGGGACTTTGTTCCCTCTGCTCAGTGCGGTCCTTGCGGCCTAGAACAAGGAAGCCCCCTGGCCTCTTTCTCTGAGCCTCACCCTTTTCTTTCTCAGAGTAAGAATGCAAATGCAGGAAACAGTGCTCCTGACGGTGCTTGTGAAGTGTAAGCACAGTGCGAACATCATTTATTCAAATCTACAAGGATCGACCCTGGGGCACCTGGGTGGCTCCGTGCGCGTTCAGCAGCTGCCTCTTGCTTTTGGCTCAGGTCAGCAGCTGCCTCTTGCTTTTGGCTCAGGTCGTGATCTTAAGGTCTTGAGATTGAGTCCTGCGTCTGCTCGGTGCTGGGTGTGGCGCCTGCTTAAGATTCTCTCTCCCTCTGCCCTGCCCTCTCCCCCACCCTGCTCCCCGTGCATCTTAATAAATAAATAAACAAACAAACAAACAAATAAATAAATAAATATTTAAAAAAATAAAAATAAAAGAATTTGCCCTGAAGGAAAAAGGTGAAGTTTTTCCCTTAGCTTGGTGCTGGGGACAGTACCTGGAGGCTTGCCCCCTCTTCGTCCCTCTTTCCTTCTTTCTCTTTTCCTTCCCCTTGCCCCTAAGATAAGGCAGGGTCTGGGTCCTCATGAGCTGATTTGGTCACCCCCTTAGTCTAAACCAATTCAATAGGTATGATGGGAGGAATATTTTAGGGTTAAAGAAAACTTGGTTTAAACCCACCCACACATTCACTCCATGTGTCCCTGGAAAGTCCCTAAACATCGCCAGGCCTCTGTATACTTTTCTGTAAAACGTGAGTAACAGTATTCACCTTGGACGTTCCTAAAATGATTGAATGAAGCAGGGAATTCTTTGAAGTGCCCACTATACTGGCGTGCACATAGATGGAGCTTGACAATGATTACGATAATTACAGCTATACGCTGTGGGTGCAGCTGGCGCTTGACAATAGTAATCATGTCTCAACATTCTCCAGGACGGACGACTTGCGTAGCCTTGTTTATAATCCTTTTCTTTATTGAACACACTTTACTCTCTGAAAGTTTTTTTATTGTTTTTTTTTAACTTAAATTTAATTTCCCTGAAAGTTTTTTATATCTAAACTAAATTGAAATTATATTCAACTCCTTTGTTTTGGCCCTTCTGGGGGGAAAAAAAGCGGCTGCGAACTTTGTTACCACGACACTTGCCAGCCTGTTGTAAAGTTACCATTAGTCCAGATTTCTCTGGTCAACCTGCTCAGCTCAGTCCCTCTAGTCCTCCTTTGGCAGTCCTTTGCCCTCTTTGTGCGTCTCTTTCTCCCATCTCTTCCAGTGTGTATTAATTGGTGTATTTTGTAGGTCAGTGTGCTATTAAGGTCAAGGTCTGTGTCTCTGGGACTCGGATTCAGCTGTCAGCCCTCAGCCTCTAAAACAATTCGAGACAGAGTCGAAACTGCACACGCAGAGAGGCCTCAGGAGAAACAAAGGCTGGGCTGGATGGACAGCTTGAGATGACCGAAACCATCTCTTTAGACCTGCTTTCCTGAGGTTAAAAACACTCAGCAAGTAGGGTAGGGTAAAGAATGTTCAGGAATGACTATAAACACCAGCCTTGAACACACATAAAACACGGATCAGGAAATGCTGGGTCTATTTCATTATTTTTCCACAAAAGATTCCCTCAGTCTCTTTTGCTAATAGATGCTTGCCCTAAATTCTATTCATTTGGTCTTCCTCCTTTTGTTTATTTTTCATTATCTCCCCTACCCGATTTATTACACACATTTCATTGTCATATTCCTTTTTCTTGCGGGTTCCCTTGGCCTTTTACTGAACGGTCACTCTCGTCCTCATTACAGCTCTTTCAAGGTTGTTTATTTGATATAATGGAAAGAATGAAATTTGGAATCGACTGGTCAGCCACTGGGAGATGTACAACCTTGAGCAAAGAACAATGGGCTTATTTCACAATTACCTCCCTTGTTTGTGAGAAGATGGAACGTTTTTATGCATATGCAAAATCGGGACATAGTAAGAGCTCTAAAAAAGTATAGCTATTATTGCTGTTTTATAAAACTCATGCATTTATGGTTTTTATTGGACGTGGTAGCGTTATTTGGCTACAAAGGACAACTAACACCTAGAGAGTGGGGCCTGTGTTTGGAGTTGTTTTTTTTTTCAAGAATAAGGATAAAGGAGACTGAGTCATTCACTCACACGCTTGATTTTTCCTTTGACCAATGGCTGGCATTTCTGAGGATGAGGATTTGCCCTGTGTCTGTGGCAAAAATTGAGGCAGGTAACTTTCAGCTAAACTAGGGTCTTACCTGACTTCACATCAGAATCATCCAGGGAGTGCTTTTCTATCCTGTTCATTTTGTTCAGTTTTTTCAGGGATCACACTCCAAGAGCCTATGGTTTTAGGTCTATGGTAAGGCTCTGTTACCTGAATTTTTAAAAAGCTCCCAGATGATTCTAGTCACTTAGTCAGCTTTCCCGAGTTAGATAACTCAGCAACCCCTACTCCCACATGGTGGATTTTCACGCCATCTGTCCTCCGCTCAAACTTTTCCAGCCCCAGTCTTAGCTTCAGACGAACTGGTTATCTAAGGCAGAGTGGTGTCTACCGATGCCAAAGAGTTAAACGGCTTTTCCTCCTGGTTAATGTTCACATTGTAAGTGGTTCGTTCCATCTGGAGGACTGCATTTTCCTCAAAGGAAAGATTTTACATCAGAGTACCTCCTTCTCCAGGAAGCCCCCTCTGATAGGCAGGCTAAGCTAAGGGTCCTTCCTCCTACAGCGCTAGTTTGGCACTTCTCATAGTTACGTTAAGATGACCTGCTTACAGATCTGACTCTTCAGGGCCAGTGACTGTGTCTCTCGTCTCCGTGCCTGCAGCGCCAGCCCTGTGCTTGGGATGCCCAGGGTCCTGCAGCGCCAGCCCTGTGCTTGGGATGCCCAGGGTCCTGCAGCGCCAGCCCTGTGCTTGGGATGCCCAGGGTCCCAAGCAGCTGGCCTTTTTTGAGCCTCTGCTAGGTACTGGGTGCTTCACAGATTTGCATCCTTCCATGAAGGCCTTCCACAGCGAGGTCAGATCTGGACCTCTGACATGACTGGCATCATACCCGTCTTCCCGAATTCTCTTTTTTGTAGTCCCATTTGTCTTTCAAACCAGAAACCCGAGCTTCATCCTAGACTCTTCTTTCTCCCTCCACCTCATATCTGATTAGGCATTCATATCTTGCCCATTCTTCCTCCTGGAAATTTCCCTACCTGTCCCTTGTCTTAGTTTCCTGAAGTAGATGTCTGACTGGTCTCCTTCTCTTCAGTCAGCTCTCCTCCCATCTCTTCCTCTGACAGCTAAAAAAATTCTTCAATAAAATGTCCTTCAATGTGGTGGGTAAAGAAACTGTCCATACGATGGAACACTACCCAGTAATAGACAGGAAAAAGTACTGCTACAAACAACAACTTTGAAAACCTCAAAGGCACTGAGCTCAAAAAAGAAGACAGTCTCAAAGGCTTACGTAATATATGATTCCATTTAGGGGCGCCTGGGTGGCTCAAGTCAGTTAAGCGCCCAACTCTTGATTTCAGCTCAGGTCATGATCTCCCGGTGGTGAGATCGGGCTCCACACACGGTGTAGAGTCTGTTTGAGATTCCCTCTCTCCCTCTGCCCCTCCCCCTGCTCCCTCTCTCAATTAAATAAATAAATAAAATCTTTAAATATATATATATATATACATACACACACACACATATATATGATTCCATTTATATGATATTCTCAAAACACAGAAAACAAAAACGACAGTGATGGCGAACAGATCAGTAGTTGCCACTGGTTTGCGTGGGGGAAAGGTGTGACCACAAAGGGACAGCAGTATGGATTTTTGGGGGGAGTGTGACAGAACTGTATTCTGATAGTTACACAAAACTGTATATGTGTTGAAATTTGTAGCACTATTTGTCCCCAAAAAGGTCAATTTGGGACATGATCATTTAAAAATTAAAATTAAACAAATACAGTGAAAATCTTAGGTTTCTAAATTTAATTAATAGCATTTAGTCTATTTATAAATCTTACTGATGCAAAACACACAAAAAACCAAACCAGGGGCACCTGGCTGGCTCAGCGGGTGCAGCAAGCAACTTCCCATCTTGGGGTGTGTGACTGAGCCCCACAGTGGGTGTAGAGATTACTTAAAAAAATAAAAATCATAAAAACCCCAAACTAAACCAAAACATACCCCTTCAATGACTCCCGAGAGGCCACCCCCACATGTCCTCGTGCCTTAGATGATCTGTTCCAATTTGACCCTAGTTTGCCTGTGGGGGCACCCCAGTAACATTGTATTTGGCCTTCAGCCCAGACACCCCCAGAACCCACACTGCTCCAGTCCTGCCAGGCTGGACACGGGACCCCCACCCCCTTCGCTGGCGCCGAGGCACACACTCTTCTCCCTGCGGGGGCCTCTCACGGTCTTATGCTCCCTGACGTCTGCGTGAGCCTCAGTC
Organism: Ursus maritimus; assembly: GCF_017311325.1. Lineage (NCBI taxonomy): Eukaryota > Metazoa > Chordata > Mammalia > Carnivora > Ursidae > Ursus > Ursus maritimus. The sequence goes on from NW_024423675.1 coordinate 55,405,321, forward strand.
CCTGGGCCCTCACTCCCTCACCCTCCGGATTCAGCCTGTCACCTGCTCAGGCCCGCCTTCCCCTTGCTCGGAACTGGATCCCGCTGGATCCCAGCCCATCTCCCTCTCTCTGTGTCTAACCCTGCGCACCCCTGGCGTCTGCCCGCAGATTGCACGCTCAGAAGCTGGGGCTCATCTCTGGACCTTCGGGGCGTCGCACAAGGTGGGGGGGTAGACCTGCAGTGTGAGGAGTGAATGAATCAAGGATGTTCTCCACCCCATAAACAGGACCAAGACACATGAGAAGGGAATGAGAAATGGTGTTTTCAATGATCCCTTGGTCAGTCCTTCTAGGGGGCTCCAAATGCCATGGCTGCAGGTGTAAGATCAATCCAAACCGTTAGCAGGCCGACTTCCACCTCCTTCTGAATCCACGGAGGGGCGGGGAGGAGGCACTAAGATTGGCGGGCGCATGCTGTGTTTCCGGCACTCCTCGCGAACGTCCTTCTGTCCGTCCATTCGCACACCCATCCTGGGGAGCAGACACTAACGGCCCATTTCACGGAGGAGCCAGGCTGCCGCCGCCCCGCCCACCCTCCCAGAGCCAGGAAGCGCGGCGGCCCGCGTTGCCACGACAACAGCTAATGATTATCTATCGGGCGTTGCCCTGCATCTTTTATCTCTCGGAATCCTGTTAACAATGCTGTGTACAGTCGGTTTTATATCCCACGTGAGAAAACAGAAAACAAAGGCCAAGATGTTGCAGGAATTCTCTGCCTTTGGTGTCCGTGGTTCTTGGCCACGCCGCTTCGAAGAATGAAGAGGCAGACCAGACGAAGAGTGGTGGGCAGCAAAGCAAGGTTTATTGAGGAAGAGTATAAAGCCCCCCCCCCGGGGGGGGAAGGGGGGCTGCCCCCGACAGGGTTGCCCCTGGAGTGTCTAAGTGTAGGGGATTTTATGAGCTCTTCTGTGAACGATCTTAAGCAATCAGGGTGTGCTGAGTCACGCCGATCAGGGCTCTGGGCAAGGATCTGTCTACCTATTAGGTTAACGTCTACGTGCTGATGGTCTTATTTTTATTTTATTTTATTTTTTATTTTTTTTGCTGACACCTGGGGGTTTATGTCTTCACTGCCCCTTGCCTGGGATAGGAACAAATGCCTTGTGGTTCATGTCTTATTTTGCAGAAGTGACTTCTGCAAAGGCTGCAGAGCAGAATGCTAGCGCGCTCCTGTCTAAGCTGCAAAACAGGATGTCAGTGCTGTTTTATCTTAGCTGTCCCGACTTCGTATCTTCTTGTCGGGGACCCCGGCCCTGACTGCCGAACTGTCCAACTCACTCCTAACAAAGAGACATGAAGCAACTGTTCCAAGGTCACATGGTGGGAGGGCTGGGTCTGTCCCACAGCAGAGTTCAAGCTCTCGGCGGCAGCGAGATCCTCCTTACCACTCCGCCCGCAGAGTTTACACCATTGTAGGCACACGCCGACCTGGGGCCTCAGGCACCCCCTCTCTCACACTTGCTGTTCCTCTCTTTGCCCCCCAACCAGTCTTAGTGAGACTTGCCCAGATCTGACAAAGAGGATCCGAGAAAATCTCACGAATTCATGTCACAGCTTTTAGGACAACAAACCCCAGCCAGTGTTACTGACGAAGAAAGAGTTCCTTCCACAAATCAAAGCACAAACAAGGCTGTTGGAACCATAGTTCATTTACCTAAGGATAAACACTCCCTCTGGTTGCAGAACATTCTGATTTAGAAATTACACCAATTTAAAGGAGGTATTTATAGTCATTGCAACCGCACAGTGAGGCCTTGCCCGCTGTGGCGGATGCGACCCCCAGTTACTGGATACATTTGAAAGGAAGTTTCATCCAGTTTGAAACAGAGGCTTAAAAACAAAAACAAAACAAAGCAAAATACCCTCACGACAAACAGGAGAATCAGTTAAAAAAAAAAAAAAAAAAGGAAAGGAGTTAGGACTTTCTAAAACAAACAAAAAAAAAGCCAGTTTGACCTCTATTTAACCTCTGCTACTCTTCCTATTAATTGCAGTGCTTGCCAACTCACCACAAACATTTGCTTGCGTGAATCAGCCATATTTTATCATGTCCAGAACATACCCTAACAGGGACTGCCGAGCAAAAGGTAAAAAAAATCCAAAACACAGGGGGAAGGGCCGGCCCTTCGTTATAGGTAGAAGAATCTTCTAACTTCTACTACAGATCGGGCTGGGAAAAAACCTTGGCTGAGAATAGCTCCGCAGCGGGGCTTGGCCATAAGGCTGCAGGCCTTGGCAGACAGGGTGCTTGCCTTCTGTTTTAAGTCGCTTCCCGGGGGGCTGACACTTAACTGTAATTGAGCCTGAGTTCAGGTTTATTTTTTGCTCGTTCCCTGCATCCTGCCCTTGTTCTCAATGAGCTTTTCCCTTGGCCTGGGACCCCCCCCCCTCCTCCACCGAGGAGCCCTGCTAGCCTTGCAATCTGATCACAGGCTCCCCAGAGACCGGAGCTTCTGCTCTGCGCCTCTCTGCGTGGTGGCAAGTCTGTGTGGATCCGGTGAGGATACGTCGACTGAGCTCAGTTGGGAGATGTTCATCAGTTAGGACACCTGTCCTTCTCCTGTGCGACTTCATAGCAAAAGTTCCCTGGTTTCTCACTGGAAATCAACTACAAACACAAGCCCTATGAGAATCTTGGCATTGACTTCTTCAAGATCCTGTTCTGGATCTTTCTGCTGTTATTGAATTAAAACCCCAAAGGGTCACTTACTCACATTTCCAGTTTTAGCCAAAGTCCTAAGAAGAGCCTCGGGTTAGAGCATAAGCAAATGAAGAATCTAGAAGAGAATGCTTTTCCAGAACTTGCTTAAGGAGATGCCATCCGAACGTTACCTTTGTGTGCTGTTCTAGGTTAACGTGTCCCTGGCAAAAAATCCCTACACTCTCAGTTCTTATTTTAGGTGCCTTTTCTTCTTTTCTTTCCTTTTGAGGTTACATGTGCTCCTCTTAAAGAAATGATTAACAATCTATTCCAGCTTTTAAAATCCTGTCTTGATGGTCAATGGAACAAAATTGAAAGTCAAATTACCGAATTAGACTTTTAAATGTCAGACTGCTAAACCAGTTCTTCCCAAAGCCGAGAGATCAGATGCCCCAGGCAGCCAACCCTGGGCGGACACAGAGCACTTGCCATCAGAATGAACCCCCACGAGTTCGTCCTGCGGACCTGGAAGCCTGGTCAGGACTCAACCAGCTACAGACCCCAAGCATAGGCCGCTGAGTTGCTTCTCAGAAGGAAGAGGAGTCAGGAACCAGACCAGCCCCAGGAAACCCCGGGGTCTCTCTTTCTATCTCCAAAGCTGAATGGTCTGTTTCTGCCTGAAGTGTCTACTTCATCCTTCTCTCTATGCAAATGGGATGATGTCATAGCTGCTGAAAATACCGTGAAAACAGGTAAAATTCCAGGCGCAGATGCTGCCATTCTAGGCCAGAACTTGGTGCTCCTGATTCGGCTGCGTTCCCTGAAGCAAAAGCCAGAATGTACGGGGAGGAAGAGCTCTGGGGGCAGAATAAAAGCCTCGTGCAGAACTATGAAGGTGGGAAACACAGGGCAGGTTCAAGGGCTGGTATGCTGCGGTCAGAGTTTGGCAAGATGGGGTCACGAGGCTGGGTGGGGAAGAGAAGGAAAAAGAAGGCAGGGTCAGATCTGGAAAAGCCCAGGTACCACGTGAGCCATTGGGAGCTCAGTCTTGGAGCTGGGGGTGGGGGACGCACCCAGAGGCCAGTGGGCCGTCTGTTCTGGATCCCAGAAAGAGACTGGGCAGGGAGACGCGCTGGGACAGCCTCTGCATGAGTGGCCGCTACAGCTGTGGCGGGGCTGGGCCCACCCGGGAAGGAGACAGCATGAGAGGCCGGGCGGGAGAGGGGCTGGGACCCGGCCTTGAGGAGCCCCCGCACTGAAGGAAGGTCGGAAAGTACAGCTGCAAGACACCAAAGGGCAGTGGCCGGAGACAAGTTAAAACTGAGGAGCCTCAGAGGAAGAGAGTTTCCAAGGGGGACTGGTCCCCCCGGGGTCAGATTGCAGGATGGGCACGAACATAGGGGCGGCGGCGTGTTCCCTGCTTGTGGTGACCATGAGCTGACAGCCGCTTGCCGTGGGGGTGGCGTCGGAGGCCCGAGGGCAGTGTATGGAGGAATGATGGAGGGCAAGGCGAAGACCAGTGAGCTGTAGAGACTGTTCTCCCAAGACGCTTGACTGTGAAAGAAAGGCAGTCTCCAAGGGCACTGAGCTCTAGGGGCATTTACTGGTTGTTTATGTTTTAATCTGAAATAGATTTAGGGACGCCAGCCTGGGTCCATTGGTAGAGCACCGACTCTTGATCTCAGGGTCTTGAGTTCAAGCCTCACATTATTCATAGAGCTTACTTTAAAAAATCATAATAAAAGAGATTTAGTGGTGCCTGGGTGATCAGTCGGTTAAGCACCAGACTCTTGATTTCAGCTCAGGTCATGAGCTCAGGGTCGTGAGACGGAGCCCAGCACCCAGCTCCGTGCTCAGTGTGGAGTCTGCTTGCCCTCCCCACTGTACTCTCTCTCTCTCCCCCAAATAAATAATTGAAATGTTACAAAAAAAAAAGATTTAAACACTTGTATGGAAGAAAAAAGTCAACAGAAGAAGAGCATTAAGGAGTCAGGGGGTAGGGTACTGTCTCTGGAGCCCAAGGAGGGACACTAGCCCCGTGTTCAAATAGAGGTCTTTGTCAGCTCCTAAGGCTAGGAGAGTGGCGTAGAGACAAAGGAGTTGCCAGATTCTTTTGGAGTAACAGTCCCCACGTGGGGAGATGCTCCCCGGACACACACAGAGCCACAAGCAACCTCCAGGGGACGGGGTACCAGTGCCGTCTACCTGCAGTGCATGGAGGATGACAAGGACAGCGGCCTCTTCACAGACACCTACTGTGGAGGACACAGTAATGAAACATGAGGCAAAAACACGAGGCCTGTCGTTTGCAATTTAAAATTACAGTTATAAAAAATAAAAAACATAGGGGCGCCTGGGTGGCTCAGTCGTTAAGCGTCTGCCTCCGGCTCAGGTCATGATCCCAGGGTCCTGGGATCGAGCCCCTCATCGGGCTCCCTGCTCAGCGGAAAGCCTGCTTCTCCCTCTCCCACTCCCCCTGCTTGTGTTCCCTCTCTCGCTGTCTCTCTCTCTGTCAAATAAATAAAATCTTTTTAAAAAATTGAAAAATTAAAAATAATAAAAAATAAATAAAAAAACATAAAAATAACAGTTTAACATAAGAGATCTCCTATTTTGTTTTGCCTTGACAATAAAAGGGGGGAGGGGGGCGCCTGGGCGGCTCAGTCGGTTAAGCATTGGACTCTTGATCTCAGCTCAGGTCTTTTTTTTTTTTTAAGATTTTATTTATTTATTTGACGGAGATATAGCCAGCGAGAGAGGGAACACAGCAGGGGGAGTGGGAGAGGAAGAAGCAGGCTCCCAGCAGAGGAGCCCGATGTGGGACTCGATCCCAGAACGCCAGGATCACGCCCTGAGCTAAAGGCAGACGCTTAACGACTGCACTACCCAGGCGCCCCTCAGCTCAGGTCTTGATTTTAATCTCAGGGTTGTGAGTTCAAGCCCTGTGGGGCATTGGGTTCCATCCTGGGAGTGGAGCCTACTTAGAAAGAAGGAAGGAAGGAAGGAAGGAAGGAAGGAAGGAAGGAAGGAAGGAAGGA